>NW_007577881.1:529414-682139 GCF_000690725.1 Stegastes partitus | reverse complement strand
CAAACTCCACGCAGAAAGATTCCCCCACCGGGACGTAAACCGGCGACCTTCTTGCTGCGAGGCAACAGTGCTACCAACTGCGCCACCTTGCAGCCCTGGACCCATCTAAGCCAAATAAATTTATCTTGCGGTCTGATCTGACTAAAGAATGTGCTCCCAAAATTAGACTTGCAGTTTTACACCAAACAGCGAGCGAGAGCACTGTCGACTGACGTCATTTTAGGAAGACGGCTACTGCAGCTTTGATTAATGGTATTTCGGATTGTTCTACACCTCCTGATTACTGCTGCAACTATCAAACCATCATTGCAAAGTCACCATGTGAAGCCATGATGCAGACATCTAGGTAGACACAGTTTATGGGTCAAAAACTGAGAAAGTTCTGGTGTTCACAGGTCATTTTAGAACCATGTTCATGCACTTAGGCTAACTGGGGATTACAAGTGTGCTCAGTTTGGTTTCAGCTGTCACAGGTTTTCTAACTTCAGTGATCGCAGGAGTGTTTACTTTTGTTGCACTGACTTTCTACTGTTAGGACTATATAATCATCAATATAGTCTTTCCAAAGTATTTGTTTCTGATTGTTCATAAGAGGAAACAATCCACTCTTTAACTTATAAATTACATGGTTAGTGGCAGTTTTGAATCATTTGACATTTAAGTGATGTTGCTTTGAGGGTGTACTCACGCCTGTTGTATGCTGTATAAAAACTATTTGTTCAACTTCCAAAACAAAGCGCAAGAATATTTTACAGCTGGAAAAAAAAATCAAAGAATGCAGTCAAAATTTTGGCAGCATCAGAAATGTATTAAAGTGTCATTTTAAGTAAATAATATCCGTATTATTAATGCATGTGGACAGATATGTAATAGATGTGGTATTAACTTGCTAAGTTTTAACAGAAAATCCTCCTTCAACAGATTCCTGTTTGGCTCTTAAGTTTGGGGGCTTGATACAGTGCTGTCCACTTATATATTCAATGGCAGAATGCAGCCTAAGGTAACCTAATTCCTGCTGTTTTTTCCTACTTTTACTCATTTAACGTCCTTCACTGGTCATTATCTGCACACTTCCTCCAGAAGTCCTCTTTCTTTCATTACGTGTTGAATGCCACAGCCCCCAGCAGCGAGGCTAAAACACCGTATAAAAGCCATCCATCCCCCTTTGGAAATCAAGAGGAGCTCCTATTCATTTGCTTAATTACCTAATTAACAGAAAGCTAATTACTTTGTTGTGTGCACGCGTATGTGTGGAGAGGCTGTTACGTAACTGATAGTGATCCTCAATTAATTTGTAACTGCACTCCATCAAGTCGGGGGCCTTAATCCACACAACACATCACCAGCATGACACCAACAAAACACGATAATAAATTCAGACACGGCCGCGTGGCTGTTGGGCTCCGCTGAGCTCACGGATCCGGTATTGACATGCAGATCAAGCCGGTGAAGAATTAAAAAGCTAAGATTAGGCGTTAGATTACCTTCATAAGTCTGTACATACATTTGGCTTTTTGTCATTAATTACACCAGACAATCGTGTTTACAACCTTATGGCGGAAAAAAAAAAACAATAATCCTATGAAAGGATGCCGCAATACACAATTTATAATGAAACTGCACATCTGTTAGAACTATTACGGGAACTCTGTGTTTATATCACAGGACAATAGCATCAAGAATACAGACACACTGAAAAGTCTGAAATATTTTAGATGCCGATGTTTTTTCTTTCATGCATCTGTGTTTAAAATGTAGATATACATACATTTAATTACACTTTTTAATGAAAAACTCCCTCTCTTTGTGGCTATTTGGCTAAATGTGACATCTTGTGAGGGAATATTTGAGTTTTCTGTGTCCTAAAGCATCATGAAGTCAATTTCAACTTTATCTGTTGAACGGCTTGAAGGACACGTGTGTCACTTTGGCTTCTCCGTGGTGTCACTAAATGCAACACATTTAGACCATACAGTGTCTCTGTGTGCTTTCATTCTACATGCTACAGCACATAGGGCATATTAATAATACATATAATGAGGCATTTTAGCTCTATATCTGTCACTGTGCATATACAATACACATTAAACCTTAAACACGTAATCTTGGGGCCTTGTTATACTTTAATTTTATTTATTTAAGCCTGTCTGCCCTTTTTCTGGAGAACCACCATTGTTGTTTTTCACATGTTTTTTTTTTCTTAAATGTTTGTAAGGTCTTTGTGTGTGTGTGTGTGTGTGTAGAGTATTTTAACAAGCAACAGAAAATAGTTTGTGATGCTTCCTGTTTGTCACTGTTGCTACGACAGAATGCAGACAACATTGGTTTGCTGTCACATTTGGTGCAGCGCTGCTGGTGTCGGGGTCACTGCAGCAGAGCAGAGGGCTGCTTGATGGAGGAAGACTTTGATGGGAGCAACTTTGAGAATAAAGGATTCGGTGTCAAGTGATCGATGGGTCATTTAGAAGCAGAGCTGGAGCATGAAAAGTAAGAGGTCATGAACTTAACAGCAAAAAAGTGGCAAAGAGACTGTTATTTGTGATCGTTGTAATAATTTGCATCTGGTGCCAGTCACTGAGCAGCTACAGTAGCTCATGTGTAGTGTACACAAACATAACATCTGCTGTTTTTTTAGAACCAATAAATGATAAGAAAAACTAGTAAGAGGCTTAAACGATTAATTGTATGATATGAAAGATATACTTGTAAAATTATTAAAATCTGAAGCTAAATCTGTGATGCATAAGTGAAGATCTGAGATATGTTAGAGTATTTATAAAAAAACAACAAACAGCCATACATCAAAAGCAATGGTTGTTACAGAAAATGTAGGTAGAAGATAGTGTAGGTTGTTTTAAAATAATCAATAATGTTACGCAAAATTACCATAAACTCTAATACCACAAATTAAGTTGTTATTTGATAGAAATACTATATTGTAGTAACGTTTTTCCTGTGGCCCGGTATGGTCAGAGGGTGGCGCTGTCTACCAAGAAACAGCCTCTGGTGAGAGGTTCACCAGCAGCATGCCTCTCAGATGCAGCCATGATAAATGTAATGTCGTTTACAGTGAAATGAGCTGTGTTTCTCAGACCTTGATCAAGGACAAAAAAAAAAGACTTAAAATATTTTCTCTTGAAGTTAATGTTGCATTACAATTAGTGTTAACTGGGCTGTTGAACTGGCCCGTTCTTTTCTTCTGGGGCAACTGAGTAATATTATAATATTTTTTACACTTCTTGCTGCTGAGTGACCAAAACTTTGCAACCACAACAACTACAGCAAGCAAGAGAAATCCTCCATAACTTAAATTTAGTTAGTTGTGTGTCCCTTCGAAATACTCCACAGCACTGGCCCACATGTTAGAAATTATTATTATTACAGTGAAAGAACCTGTAATCTGGTTATCTACACTCCTCAAAAAGCATAATACCACGACCCTCTTTAATGGTTAAAACTCCTCACAGCTGAGATTAAAACATCTTTGATGATTATGTCAGAGCATTTCATTTTTTTTTTTTTTTTTTGGCAGTGAGGCTTTGGAAGAGTTATGATGAACCCTAGCTTAAAAAAAAAAAAAAAAAAAAGAGGAGAATTTTCTGAAATAATAGAAGTTCATTCTGCCTCAGTTGTAATTAGTCAGCTTAGACATTTTAGCTTTTCTGACAGCCCCCTCTCTCCTGTCACACTTTCTGCTAAAACTAATGCATATCATTACATTTCCCCATAGAAAGGACCCACTAAGTGCCACTAAGTGCTGCTGAATTGTACTTGTGATGTTTCTATGAAGGGGATCTGCAATGCAATGAGCGTTGTTTACCCAGCAGGTGGATATGACGTCACGGACATCAAAACAAAAACATCCAAATCCGCGATTCTTCCTTTTTTTTTTTTTTTTCTTCTTCTTCTTCTTTCCTCCTTCTTTTTTTTCGCGTGTATCTTCGGCGTGTTAAAATCTAATAACATTAAGAAAAAAAAGGAGCTTTTTTTCCCCCCTCTGCGAGACAACACCGGCAGGCAGCGAGTGTGAAACTCCACATTTTTTTTTTTGAAATATTTTTTTTTTTTTGGCTCTTATTTCGACGCCCTCGGTAAGATCATCTCTTTCTCTCGTAGTTAAGTAAGTTCGTTAGTTCCCCCCCTCCTCTGCCACCACCACCACCACCACCACCTCCTCTCCACCATCACCACCAACACCACCTCCACCAACAAACCGAGGAGAGCGGAGGAATATTTCGGTTATTTACGGTGTGATTTGTTGTCGCATGCGTTTCTCGGTACACAAGCTCGCGTGCACGGCGGCTCCGGTATCTCGTACTTAGCTTAAAAAAAAAAATAAAAAAAAAAAAATCGGCACCCTCCGCGTGCGCTTGTTAGCTGCCGTAAAAAGCTGTGTTGTATTTTTTTTTTTTTTAAATCCTCCCCTACAATCCGGTAAGTTTCACTATTATCATAAATGTTTAGCTTTGTTGTTTCGTATCTAGATACCTGCTGCTGCTGCTGCTGCTTCTGCTGCACTCGAAACACACACCACGGAGTTTGTCTTGTCGGTTTTTTTTTTTTAATGTAGCTGCCGAGATTGTGACAAATAAACAAATAAACAAACACCTGTGTTATCATAATGTCGCGTAATGGCTGGTGGTAATGTTAACTGTGTCTCTACTTTTTTTTTGGGTTGTTGGAAAGTTCTAACTTAGTTCTCATGAGACCCTGAGGGTGGAAATGCACCTTTGAGAGGGTGAGGGGGGGGGAAGAGAAAAAAGTATTTTAGCAATTAATGCTACGTGGTTATAAAGTAAGCTAGTTAGCGATAGCGGCTAACTAGCCCGCAATTAAACGTTACCTGTTACGGGAATGTTAGCGCCGTAAAAAAAAAAAAAAGTTTACATTGTGGAAGGGAAGTTTGAGTGCCGTGATTTCTCTTGGAGTAAGACCAGGGAAGGAGCTTTTCCCCACGTGTTAGCTGTCCTCCAAACTCCCAAAGACCGCAGCAAAGGCATGAGAAGTGCCCCGAAAGTAAAGCTATATTAACCGTAATGCCGCTAAAGCTAACAGGCAGAGTGCCTTTATTTTGGCTGTCCATCATTATTGTTTTGTTTTTTCTTCTTCTCTGTTGTTCGCTGTGGCTCGCCTGCATTAGCGATAAGGCTGTACAAAAACACACGCCGATTGTCGCCTCATAGTTAACTTTTCATCAATAGATTTGTAGGATTAATTTTTTAATTATAGCTTTGATACCCTGAAACTGCATTTGGACTTTTAAAGTGTAAGTGTTGTTTTTTTTTCTACCTGTATTGCTGGTTTTTCTCAAAGTTTGCTGGGTTTTTATTGAGTCAGATGTGGTGTGGCGTACAGTTTTTTTTTTAATGTAAATTGGCTGGAGTTGTAGATGACTTTGCTATGACTTGTGAAAAATAGGGTTTAATTATTATTATTTTTTAAATTAATTAACAATTGTTGCTATAGTGGAGTAAGCTGCTTTTACTTATGTGTGATATCCTAATACAGGAATGCTATACTTTATTTTATTATTTAACTGTAGCTATCAAATACACTTATGTTTCCAGTGTTTTGACGCTTTTTTGTGTTAACATTTTGGAACAGGTGTATTGAGTACACTTGTGACAAACCCCATGGATTTGATGGTTTGACAGCTTGGAAACAGACATAAACATATTGTCTAATGTACTTAATCCCTCCTGATTTATCATACATTCTCTAATTAAGACAGATTTGCACAAAAATGCTTTCTAATTTTATAAATAAATGAAGATAGAGAGCACACATACCTACTCATTATAAACTGCGTACCTACAAGAATGAAATATTGCCGTGATGCTTTATACAGTACGTCTGCATCTGGCAACAGCAGCACTAAAACCATCTGAAAATTTACAAAAGGGAAACTGCAGCTTTAACAACTATTGCTGGCAGTGCTCCCTCCTCCTTGGTCTTTGGATTAGTCATTGTCTGAGGGGAAAAAAACACTTTTTTGTAGGAGAAGTAAAGTAAACAGCCTCCAACAAGCGAACCTTGACAACCCAGATTAAGGAAAACATTGGAGATCAAACAGTGCTGCTGCTGGGCTGTTGTCATGAGCTGCCTGAGAGAGAGCTGCAGACTATTTGAACAGGCACTGGGGTTTGTGTGCTCACTTATGCAGAAATGGACCTTCGCAAATGCTGACCTAGGTTTTAAAACACAGGATGAACTTTCTTTGCAACTTTTCCGGGCCTGCTGTTTGACACAGCTATTACATACAGACACTCAGCCTTGCGCTGTTTCTGATGGGAACAACCCAACACCGTCCCCCGCGTCTGCTTCTAGAAACAAGAATGACTGTACTTTGTCTGCCACATGCTACGACTGAATAAATTGAGTTGGGGTGTGTGGGGGGGAGGCGGTGGGTTGGGGCAAAAAGCTTGAAATTTGAGGAAGAACAGCTGTATGCATTGTAATGACGCAAGATGCTTAATGCACCAATCTGTGATTTTGTATTATTTGGAAAGCCCTTGTTTCTAGTTTGGCCTCTTCAGGCTTGGGCTAAGGCTCTTCTTTGTGGAGAGCTGAGGTTCAACTGGTAAGAAAGTAATCAGTCACTCATGCATTCAGTGTGAGGACTCCCATCCCTGAGTGGAGCGGTCCTCTCTTTCATCTGACGGCTCAGTATTTGTGAACACACATTGAAATACCCTGTGCTGGGTACAGAGGGGCTGTAAACTGACTGTGCACCCTTGCTTGCAGCTGAATGATAAGGAGAGTTATTTTCGGTCCAGTGTGGGAATAAGGTTCTGCATTTGCTATATTGTTTCTTTCAGATTTATTTGCTGGCTTCGCCCTTCATTCGATTTCAGATACAAGACGCCCTCGAACCAGTTGCTCGAAACATTTTTTTGCACAAAGCGAGACAAGTGACAGATGAATAAAGGGAATTTTCTGGTAAATGAATTTGTCATGTGATTTTTGCATGTTTGATTCACACAAGCACAAAGGGGGAAGAGTACCGGCAATATGAATACGAGTGCAGCACGCTCATTAGTGCTGTATTACATGAATGGAAGTGATAACAAAGGAAAGCAGAACAATATTTCCAGGGTAAAGGTTAGTGTGTCCCGGCCCCTGTGGCGTGCCCAGGCAGACGGTTCTCCATGCCAGGGAAGGCGATTGGTCAGAGAGTGGACAGCTTCAGGTGAGCTCTCTGCAGCTCCTCAGTCTCTATGGAGACTGCAAAATGCTCAGGATGGCCATTAACTCATGCAACCATTAATTACTGTCTTCTACTGTCATCTGTCCTTAATAAAGGGAGGGATGCTGACAAAAAATGTCATCCGCTTGCATGGGAAGAGAGGGAGCATGCAATTACAATCAATTAACTTGAGTTACAAAATGAATTTGCTACTGGTGTTGTGTTTTATGAATACAGTACAACACTGGAACACGGCTCGTTCATTGTTGGAAAATATCAAAGTGTGTTGTGTCTGATTAGTTTTTATCTGTTAAGTTGGTGCATTAAATTAGCTGTTGTTGTGTTGGTTTCGGATAAAAGTAGCGTTGTTATGATAAATAATTGGTCTGTGTGCAGTTGAATTGGGCTAGATGGGCTGTATAACTATATTGCTACTATTCATTAATTAATTTATGAAAACAGGAAATAATCTCTTTTTAATGTAAGCCAATATTTTTCTAATGATAAAAGTTATCAAGTTTTTGGGACAGATTTTTGAAGTAAAATGTATTTCATCTGTTACTTCACAACAGGGAAAGTGTTGCAGATGGGCTCAAATAAGAAAATGACAGAAAAATTAAAGGGCGCTGGAACTGGGGTATTTCTTTTTGGTTAGTCAAAGCAAAACAAAAGTTGGCTAGTTTGGAAAATGTCTACATTTTTTGACGATGTGATAATTTATAACTGGAAGACAAAGTGCAATTTAGTTTCTTCCCATCTCTTGCTCTCTCTTTTTTTTAGTCCATCCAAGCATTATACACAATTTAATCGTGGTATTTTTATTCATACCACCCCCTTTTCTCACTTTAAACGAGCCTCTTAGCATATAAAATAACCTAAAATCTCCGTTTCTTCAATATCACAACACTAGTCTGTTTTGGGAAGGATGCAGGTAGGCTGCAAACATTTTCGTCCAGACATGAGGGGCTCAGACATATGCTACAAGCTGTGCTCAGCTGCCAGACGAAACCTCGGCACCTGTTTCTATCAGCTGTCCAGTCTGTGTGTGTGTGTGTGTGTTTGTGATGTTGCTCGGATGGGCTGATAGATGCTGCTTTCGTTTTTAAGGGAATGCTTCTGTCACATATGCATTGATTAATATTTACACTGCAAAGTTGATGTAACCCGAGATACTCACGTTCTGTTTTGTTTGTCATTCCAGGGCAACATGGAAAGGAAGTGAAGTCGACCCGCTTTGAAAACGATCTGAAGCCGCTAGTGAAAGTTGGTTACGTCAGAACTGTAAGTGATTATTCTTCTTTTGGTTTAAAGTTCAATAACGTGTACAGACGGCTCAAACACCAACATCTATAATTAGGCCTAGATCTGCAAAAAAAAATAAAAAGATAGCGGTTTTATTAGTTGTCTAGAATACACCTCTACCCGTCACAAAGTGATGCAGAGCCGGAGGTTTATCGTTTTGCCTATCATTGCAGCTTTCAGTAAGTAATTCTGCTTCCTAGCAATTTAGGTGAGAAAAACAGCAAAATAATGAAGTTGGGACTGTTGAGTTCCTGGGACGGCTAATGTTGGAATTACTCATATGGCGGTACGTATGTTGAAGAGGTGGCCTGTTTCACTGATGTGGGATGTGATATTTATGTAAAAGAGACAATGTGACCTGATAATGCAAGAAGAAGCATCATTCAGAAACTGTAATTCGTAAAGGTTAAACTCATGTTTTTAATATTGCGATGACAAGTCGTGTGGTCTGACGGCTTCGTACCTTCGCCAGGAATCACTTGTCAGTCAAACATTGTGGTTAGATCTGTCATATAGTTTCTTTGTTTATGAAGTTTTAGTTTCTTGTGTCGCCGCTCTGCTCTTTTTCTTTTCAGCTGTGGCGGCTTCTCATACTATCTCGAAAGTTCCTCTGCTTTTGCGAAAAAATTCAACTGCAACAACAAGAAAGACTCTTAATTGCAGCAAAGAGTTAAAATACATAGCAAGGCGGATGTTAACAGTAAGCACTGAATGAAATGAAAGAATAAAAGATTTCATTGCCTGGCTGTAGATTAAATCATTACTGTGCTACATCAGTGTAGAATAAGAGCAGCAAAGCTGACATTTACTAATATGAAAATGTCACAGATTATTACTTACAGCTTGGTAAGTGTAGTAGGCACATAATGTAAAATAGGGGTTGCAGAAGACATTTTTTTAGGGGCCTCATCCTTGACTTCTTGGCTGTGTTTTCAGTTGGCAGTCCCAGCCTAATAAGAAACATAACATGGCAGGGCCTGCTCTTCCATCATCATTGCTGGGTGGAAAGTTGGTGTGCTTTGATCATGTCTTTTGGGCGCATCACTCCGGCTTAGCCTGCTGCTCGCTATGTGATAAGCCATCAGAGTACTCAGATCTGAGCCGGCAGCTCCGTGGGCTTGAGGAGAGACAGGAGAGAGTAATGGAGATGAGGAGAAAGCAGCAATGCAAATTTTGTTGACAGACGGTTACTGCAGCTGTTCTTTTTTTGCCATTGAATTCAACAATGTTACTGTCCCTCTTCACTTGTCTGTGAAGAAAAGGCCACGTTTCGTTTTTAAGTCCTTTTCTTTGTGGAATGCACCGTTCCCATGTTTGTATGCTTTGTCCTGTTGGCAATTAAGAACACCTTTTAATTAGGGCTGCATATTAATTGCCTCAAAAAAACCCCACATGTGATTTAATTATTTTACAAACTGTTATGTTCAGATGTACTGTTAACCATAGTTAACAGATAAAAGTTCACTTTGAAGTTGAATGCTCCCTTTTCTCACTGCTTTCCTCTGTCTGTACATAAAACATCATTTTGAACCCCCATTATGAAAGGCTGCTCCTAATTGACGGGTTGTTGCTTGTTTATTTGATATATATTTACCAGCTGGGAGGTAATTGGGAAACAGTAATTACCCAAGATGCAGTGCAGCGCTTAAGCAAAGGTGCTACCATGCTGATGAGTCTGGAGCACAGATGAAAGTATGCAGGTTACTATTATCATCCTAGCAGGCTGTTTAAACACTTGACAGCTGAGAGCAGAGATGGCTAATTGGGCCCATGTCCCTTATACAGTCTCATTGTTTACTGTGATGATGTACAGTGTGAGATCAAACACATGATACTTTTATCTCGGTGAGTTTTTCTTTTTTTGTACAATTGTTAACAGCATACCTGAGCAGTTAATAGCAACAATAAAAGGCCAGTGGATGTAAGGGCCTTATGGATTTGGAGTCCCTCCTGATGATGTAGCTCCCTCTCTGATAATGGCCTTGTTAACTGAGATTCATTACGTCTTCTTTCAGAGTCCCCTGGATATTGAGGGAGAGTGTTCTCAAACTGCTGTGTTTGCCATGGTGAAGTCATACTGATGTGGTTTTGTGAGCTATTCATGGAAGGTGGTGACGGTATCTTCCCTGACTCCTGATGATACAGTTGACCTGAGAACAGGGGTGGTGCGGGTGGTATTTGACTTTGTTTGCTACTCAATTCCACTTTCACACTAACTCTCGCTTTCTCTCTCTCTCTCCCTCCCTCTCCCTCTCTCTCTTTCTCTTTTCTCACAGACACTTTCTCTCGCTCTCCAATTCGCTCTCTCTAACACAGAGAGAGATGCACACCTTGTTTGTGTGCAGGCTGCTGTTGTTTGATAGCCCGCTCTCCCAGTAGATCTTCAAGACATTGTTGTTGTTTGCCTGTATTGGTTGGAGTGTGTGACTTGCATTTGCCTGGGCTCCTTTGAGGGAGTTTGTTTTTGTTCTCGGTGTTGTAAACAGGGTGGGGCTCCATTCCCAAACCACTCAGTTGGAGATGGTTATTTTCACAGGAGTTATTTTTTTGTTTATCATTTCGGTCAATAGATTAGCTCGGGATGGAATTATGTGTTGAGGCAGATAGTGTGACTCGCCATTTGCTGCATGTGCTGACTAGATAAACACTTTTCCCCTGTTGTTTTTGCGATTAAAGAAGTGCTGTCATTTAGTTTTGTTGTCTCTAACTTTGTGAGCGCTGGATGATCATTATTCATGTGCTTCAGAATTTGTATTTGCAAACAAGTAAGTTAGATTAAGCCTGTTTATTTTCTAATATAATATCTAGAGATGATGTTTTTTTTTTTAAATACAGAATTTTGATTTTGTAAAATAATTATAATAACTGTTCATTTAATGATTGCTTATTGGAAGGTTGTCCTCCTGATTTAAGTTTTACACTCGTTGAAATGTAAAATATTTTGAACAGGGACAGACAGTATTGCACAGTGTCCCATTTACAACTCTTACCATACTTGATTATATTCATTACATTAAATTCAGCTCATAGAATATTCTGACTAACTTTGCTCAAGCGTGTTTTGTCAGTGAAATACATTGCAGCTGTCTTAAGATTTTGCTTTCTCAAGAAGAATTTCAGTGTGAAGACCTCAGTAAAATGTAAAGAACCTCATGATGAATTCAAGTCCCAGCCATGATTTGTTTATTACAGCCATCACGTCCCGAACTAGAAATATCTATGTGTGGGATCGTCCTTCTTTAGCCCCCTAGTTTTCAAGTAGCACACACTCGTTGACTTCTAGTCAAAAACATTATGTTGAGACGACAGTGACAACCTTTTTTTTACAACCATATTTAGGTGATTAGATTTATCTACACTACCGGATATTCAATATTTTAGGGTTTGTGTTTTTCAAATGAGCACAATGTAGAGATCCACACAAAGATCCTTTGTCAGGTGTGATAGATCTGTGGCTTTCACAGTGTGGCTCAGCATCTGAGGCTGCGGATGTGTGTAAAGTCCCTTTTCGATGGGAGGCGACAGCCGCACTGGTTGCCGCCGATCCTGCAAAGGTCTCACCCGAATCATACAACAGCAAGCACAGCAGTCCGCCATGTAACATGTAGCAAGTGTCGAGTTGAAACAGTCAGGAGTAGAAATTGGGAAAATCTGTGCCCCATTATGAGTGGAAAACACATCATCCTGCTGTGCCGCTACCGCAAAGTTATTGTCTTTTTGCAGCAGATAGAAGCGAGGGAAGCGGCTGCATTTGCTACATTTGCACAGCCAGATAAATACAGTTGTCGCTCCTGACATGAGTGCTAAATTGTTATTGTACTAAACTGTCACATGAAGTTATGTATTTGGTCAGTTTGTGCAGTATGTAAATGAACACTCACATACTTTTTTGTTTTCGAAACTCGCGGAAACAGAGATAGGAGGAAGGTGTCACAAAATTAGCAGAGGGAAACTCTTGTAACCGATCATAACAGCAGTTAAGTCAACAATATGACTACACCGAGGAGGAGAAACGTGCAAAGTTAAAGCTTCAGTGAAATGAAATGCTAAATTACTAATTAATCATAGCTGTACAGTTTAACCAATTAAATGTTCATTGTCATTTCATGTTAAACGCTGTCTGAATGATTTTCAGAGGAGCTTTAGCAGCATTTAGTGTGATAATCTAGCACTGGTAGTATTCCTGTTTCGTTAAACCACTGTGTTCTTTCCTCTTAAGCATACACTTGTACACATGTGCTCAGGTGGCATTGCAGCAGGCAGTAACAATAGGCACGCAGCTCATGTGTAAAATGTGACCTGTCAAAAATAAAAATGTGTGTTTACAGTAGCGAGGAAAAGACAACAGCGAGGAGTTAGATGTTGTAAAACAGGATAGACTTTGTGGAGTTTAGTGATCAGCTTTTGTACAAGAGCACAAGTTTACACATAAGCTCTTGAATATCTCTTTCATAAACTAGCATTTGCAGTCTGAATGAGTAATGCTGACTTAGCTTTATGAACCTGACACTGCCCAGCTTTCTTATGAATGGGCGAACACACCCTTTATGTTAGCAGTGGAAATCTTGTTGATTGTTATTGTGGCTTACAAGACATTTTTGAAGGTGGCTACCCAACTAGTCTAAAAAAAGACGGGCAGCTAGCTAGACGAAGAACCAGAGTATGAGTAGGTGGACGAGAGAGAGAAACTAAACTAGAACTGAAACTTTATTTGGCACTTATTTTGTTCCAGGTAGTACAATGAAAAGCATGAGAAAATGTCTATTTGTGTTCTCAGCAGTGATGTGACTAGATCACCAGTTTCACGTCTGAGTCTCTGTACATGGTGATGATAACCAGTCGCGCCAAAAATTGTCTCCGCGATAGAAGTGGCTTATGTGTGGGTTAAAAACAAGAGTAGAACATGTTCCACAGCATTGAATAATGGGAATGAAAGGGGACCAGATGTGTTTTATGTTCTATTTATTCTCATGTACATGTAAGGTAAATGTAGCTTTGTATGGTAAAATAGCTTAAAAAAAAAAATCCAGTTATTTCTGCAAAGTGCGATATGACCACGGTCTATGAGTACAGAGTTTGTGAAACATCGGAGTCATAGCGTGACGCTGACAAGAGACATGAAAGCGCCTTCTGCTTCATGCACGTCAAGTTCCAGAGTTGCTTTCCTCCAGCCTCGCTACTGTTAACCATTTACCATTTAATGTTTACAGCGTTTGGTTGGGAATTTTACTGCACCTGTTGTAAATACTGTAAATACGGCGCGGTTTAAGCAATCAGCTGTTGTGAGGTATTGGATATTTTTCTAAAAGCCTTTTCATGTTGTGTGTATGGAGTGCATGATGTACAAGCTTTTAATGTGTTGACCAATCAATTCCTCACACTGAAAACAACTCATAGTGAGAAATGAGTAAATCAATCTTTTCATATCCTACTACAGAGAGGAGCCGGGCCAGGCTTTTGAGTGCATTTCTGTGTACTTTATACGCAATTGTATGCAGTGATTGAAGGGCTAATTCAAAGAATTTTAATCACTCCGACCAACCCTCTTGCAGTGTCATCTTTTTTGCAAATGCCCCATAAAATGAATAGATGAGCAGTCTCTTTTTAGAGCATAATGGCTACATTAGAATATGAGATGGATAGTAGATGAAAATTCTGTATCCTTCATGCACTCTTTCTCTTTCACTCAGTCACTCTGATCTCTTTTATCAATAGTGATCCTGTGTAAAAAGACCTTCCAGGGCACAGTGAAGTGTTCAGTTGAACCTCACATAGACAGAGGAATGGAAAAAGCAGAGGTGAGAACAATTTGAGCAGTAAATTGTAGAGTAACTGGCGTACGGATCGACTGTTTCAGTATGAGCTTAGCTAATGTATGATTTCATGCCGGGGAACCAATAATAGATTTGTTTTGTTTGTGTTTAAGTCTCTCCACCTTCATTGATTGCAATGCCACACCCTCGTACCAGATTCACAGTGACAGCTCTTTTTCCACCAAGTGAGATCATACCATTCGATGCTGTGTGTTGCTCTCATCACGGTCAACCACATAGTGCCAGTCAATATGTAAACAATGGTGGAGACAGTTTCTCATTGCCTAACTGACATTTGCTCGGCTGATGATTCATGCGTGAGATGTCATCTCACAGAGTGTTTTCAGGCTTCACTGTACTTACGGCGGTTTGAGTAATTCACTCTGTGATCTTTGTCCACCACATTTACTGCCATAAACTGTATATGTTAATATTATAGGCTATTCAAGGTAACTCCTTGTTTGGACTCTGATCCACAAGTTCAAGAGACGTAAAAATAGACTGAAGTTACCTGTGTTTTGTAATCAGCATGCGGACCGTAAATTTAATATCTGTGGAAGGGATCCCTTTCGTTGTGAAATACCGTGCAGGATTTGTGTTTGTTTACTATGAATCGGCGCATACCATTTGGTTTTCTTAAAGATGCTCAAAAAAAACCTCTAAAAAAATGTATTCTAAATGTTGAATATAGGAAGTGACTCTACTTACGTCCAAAATAACTGGATGAATTGCTAAATATAGCAGATGAAACTTTGCATACTTTGATTTTTCATGTCCTCGGGTGCTTTTTAACTCTTTCTGTACTTCTAGAAGAAAATAGGAATGTTTCCTTTTAATGCGTATGGCTCACTGATGTTTATAGCAGTCGGGCTCTTAGATGTTTACAAAATTTAACACTTTTGTAATTTTAAGAAAAGCTGTCTTTTAAGTATTTAATTAAAATAGTCGTGTGTAGTGTAGTGGTTACATGATAATAGCAACCCTGAGTCAAAGCAAAGAACACACAAAAGCACCAGTAGAAAGTTTCAAATCACTCCTTGCTGATGTGTATAAATACTGGATAAATCAGTGGATATAAGCTTGTGTGGGTATCAGTGAATGTGTCAGTCAGTAAATGACAGGAATTAAATACCAAACTGCCAAATCTCAACATATCTGTGTAGTTTTTTTTTTTTTTTTGAAACCCTTAAATACCAATAGTGATGCAACGATACGGTTATGCGTCTCAAACCACTCCGTACAGGATGTTCAGTTTCGGTATGAGACTAACCTTTGATAGGCCTTGTAATTCAAACAAATTCTGTCAGATGTGTGTTCATCTGTGTAATCGAACTCCTGGAAAGAAAAGTCTGGAGTGTGACTTACACGCTTACACTAACCCTAACGTTTAGCCAGTGCACCACTTGTTTTCTATTAGCGACTCCATGCTAGTAGGGCTAACATTGAAAGCTGGGCAGACACTGTGAGGTTTTATATTGTCTTGTGTGATGTGTTATCTCATAGTACACATCTTAATCAACCTTTCTACATGGCCAGATGCTAGGACGTCTCCGTTCATGCTGGCCAGTCAGTCGACCAGTGACCATGTGGAGCTCACATTGGATGCACCATATGTAATTGCACCAAATCCGTGCACTGTTTTGTCCAATGACCATTCCAGCAGAGTTTATTCAAACAAGAAGGCCATACACCAATGTTGACAAAAAGAGGAAAAACACAATAAACTTTATCAACATTATAAACAAAGATTACATATACAGTGATAGAAACACTGCAAGCAATTGTTGCTTTACCAGTATGGCTTCATATGCTAATTCTGATGTGTTGGAGCTTGTGAGGAGGCGACATAGTGACACAGAAGAAACTGTAGAGAAAGTATTTTGTCAGGCAACTGGTCCAATGAAAGATACAGCATAAAAAATATCTATACCAAGTTTCTTTGCTGTAATTTTGGTTTCTTCTATAGAAAAAATGACTACAAAATCCTCCTCCAGTGCTGGATAAATAGTAGTTGTAAGTGCGTTTTTCCTTTTTTTGTTGTTTCTTTAGATAGTATACCGTTTGGTCAATGGTGATTGAAGCCACTCTTTTTTTTTTTTTTTTTTCCTGTATAAATAAATGCGGCGGTGAGGTTACAGGAGGGAAAGGAGTTTCCTCGCTTTCATGTTCTGAGGTTTCCTCAGATATTTTTCTGCTCTCTCCACTTGTGCTAATGTAAATGATTTGCATGGAGTTTGTCCCTGCTGATTAAGGCTGTTTGGACTGTTCTTCTTTGGAACCATGCCAATTGAATTTTCTGCCTTCTAACACGCTTGGAGAGTGGGGAATATGGTTCTCATTGGGCCCGAGGCTTGATCTCCTTCTAGCCTCCCCCAGTCCTTTCACATCACTCTGACAATTAGTGAGCTCGACCATCCCCAAATGACACACGTAATTAAAGAGTTGGCATTATAATTACAATGTGTTTATTGTCTGTTTATGGGTTCTGTGCTGTGCATAACGCACTGGGAGATTTCTTTGGTGTAAATGGATTTGGGGCTGTTAATATACTTGGTGGTAAATGCGATTTCATGTGGTTAACATCTCGATACCTCCTTTATCAGCCCTTTGACAGTTGCTCTGTTTGTCGCACACGCAACGCAGTTTTGGCTGAAAGGAGAAACTGGCACCGGAAAAAAACAAATTATTTAGTCATGGGCTTTTAACGGACACAACTGTAAATGCATGTTAAGTAAATGATGCAATTTATTCCCTTCTCCTCATTGCCAGGCTGGCAGCCGCGGGACTTCTGCCAGCTTTAAATAAGTGGTACCCAGATGGTATTCACATGATGCCCACTTGGTTACAAAACGGTCCCGGGGAATAAAGCTGACTGCTACAACAACCAACGGGTCAGCTGGCGAGCCTGTTGCTCTCTACATGTGCAAATGGGTTAATGTTGTGTCACTGTGAAATTCTTTGAGAAGGTTGTACCTCAGGGGTCCCAAATGCATTGGAAGGAGATCTGTCAGTGAGGAGGGCAGGATAGAAAGAGAGAGGATTTCTATTTCTCTGTGATTTTTTTTTGCAGCTTCTTTATTATGCAGAAAAGAGAGAGGGAGAAAAGTGATGAGCAGTGCCTCTGGAGCGATATCAGTTTGTCAACAGAGTGATTGTTTACCTTCTTATTTAATGTGTGGAAGCCTCTCCTCTCCTCTCCTCTCCTCTCCTCTCCTCTCCTCTCCTCTCCTCTCCTCTCCTCTCCTCTCCTCTCCTCTCCTCTCTCCTCTCCTCTCCTCTTCCTGCTTTGCAGCTGTGCTGGTCTCTGGGCTCGCTGTCTTCTGGAGAAGTGGTGAACTGTGTCATCTCCAGCCACTAACAACCAACAGCTGCAGCACTAGCCACCGATGCAGATCGAGGGACAATGTGGAACTGATTTTCTAACGCAGTGAAATAAATAAACAAAGCCCCTGAAAAAAAAAAAAAGAAAAAAGAAACAATACCACAAACAACACGCAGCTTATGCAAATGCCGGGGAAATGTGTTCGCGAATCGATAAGGCTTATTTGTGTACTAAAAGACTATAGAACAGGAGTGACCATTTTACATAGAGGTGCTCATAATCTAAGTTTGCTATTTTATCTGCAGTAGTTCGCCCCAAACATCTGTTTAGTTTTTTCTCCTTTCCGTACATATCAAACCCACACACTATGATGAAACGCACCAACTATTTGTTGTTGAGTTGTCACATGAAACAACTCAGAACCGGGGGGTGTATTTGTTGCTGTGTGTGTACATGTAGGACACCAGATGTTCGAGGCGAAGTTTTAGTCAGTGCGGTGGGAGAGGGGTCAGATTGTCACTAGGTTAAAGGTTGAACAGCATTAAAAAAAAAAAACTGCACCACAAACCCAGTTAATTTGAGGTTAGGCATTTGTGGGCAACTGATGCATTTATGTCACCGAGCTCTTCAGCTAGTTTAGAGTCTTGTTGCGCTGCTGTTGAAATTATGAGTATTCCGTCTAAGTCTGTTGCAAGACAATTTTCGTTTGTGAGATATCTGTTTTTCTCATGAATGAAAAATTAAATCCTAACAGCTCATCCCATTGTTTAGCTTTTTCTCCCAGTCACCTTGTAATTGTTTCTGTGTCATAAGCAGCTATCAGTATTGCTAGAAAATGGTAATGCTTTGAGAGACTCATCTCTTCCAGAGAATGGCTCTCTATCACACTCTCACATTCTTTTAAAAGGGAAAAGGAAGATGAATTTTGCCCATAAAGGCTGTATCACAAGGGCTTTTTATCCTAAATGGCTCTGGGGATTGTTATCTGTGGGAAGTGTGTCCTGCCTCCGTCGTGTTCAATCAAGTGTCCACTTAGCTGTGACTGGGAGTAATTGTTCCCAAGTGGGCCACACACTGACCTGTTAATGTCTGCGTTGACCCTGTAACCTTGTCAGCACGTCTTAGGGAGGAGTTTAAATCATGTGGATCTCCTCTGCGTCTTTACGCTACCGGGTCAAGTGGGCGTTGGTCCTGAAAGACCACTCTCTTGTAATTGTCCCCAGCAGCATGGGTCAGCTAGGGGTGTTCCCAAAGATCGGCTCTTATTAGATGAGGTACTGGGAGTGGTGTGACTTAATGGGTCAAGCCATTGATCCGATACAGCGCCAATGTCCCCTACTGCAGTCACAGTCTCTGCTATGCCTGATCACTGGCTTGACTCCGGCTGAGTGCAAATTAGGCTACACAGGAGATCCATCTCACTTTTTAGATATGGGGTCTGCAGCTTTTTGAGAATATCATCACTTGTTTACATACAGCTTATTGTGTACTTCTCTTAGATTTCCTTCATTTTGACAGTTTTCGTGAGTTACCAAAGTTCTCTATTACCACTCACAGATTTCAGGTACAATGCATGTATCTTCAGTATTGATGATCATGCGGCAATGGCTCAGCAAATCTGTAGATATGATTTCTAACTTGTTTACAGCCAATGCCATATGTGTTAGGTTGGCTGGGGGGATGAAGCTTGCCTGTCTGTACTTTTGAACAGGGACTTTAATGTAAAATTGAATTCCTACAAGTTGCAAAAAAGGGTTGGGTGCTTTGCTAGGTGCTGAAGTAAATAATACTTCATTAGAACCCTACAAAGTGTCTACAATACATGGAGGGCTTTCCACTACCCTGATGAATGCCGTGAGAAATATTCTGATATGTTGTGTTTTAAAAAGTTATCAAATGTGCAGCAGGTGACCCACAGAGTTTTATAAAGAAAAACCATCATTTGGCACCTACCGGTTGCTAATTTCTGACCTCAGCTCATACTCCTCAACAAGGCTGGACAGCTTCAAATACCTGTCTAGTTTGCTTGGAAACTCACAAATGAGTTGTAATTAACACACATGCTCTAAAGTGGCTGGATGTGGAGTTTCTTCAGAAACTGACATGCTTTGTAATTTGAGTGAAAAGGGGGGATTACAACCACATGTTTCTAGAGTAGGAGTGAATTGAGTGTTGAACAGCTGGCATGCAACAGGCCTCAAAGTGAGAGTGCTTTAGTGTTGGAGGTTAAGTTTTAGTTTTATGTTGGTGTCTTAATGTCTTAACATGCTGTATATCTTCAAGTTTTGTTGATGGGTTTTTTTATAGACAGATAACACAATAAAACTTATTGAATTACCATACTTGGTAATTTGCAATAAAGATCAAAAATCAGAGCTAACTCTTGAGCATACCAAATCTTAAGCCATTTTTCTTTGTTTCTGTCGTGAGACCACACATACATCCCATCTCTTTTGAACCTTCTTGTCAAGTACTTTCTAAGTTTCCGAGTGTTGTCTGCTATACGTGGAAGACATGGCAGCAAAGTCAGTCACAGAGTGCCCTCTGTGGCTGATCTTAAAGAGAGGGAGCCTTTTAAGAGCAAGTGCTTCTTTTGAGGGGTGTGGAGACACAATAGTGCAGCCATAAATCCATAGGGGGACAGAGAGGGGGGTCTGTCTGTTGGGATCAACATATTTTTGGGAGTAATGACAGGCATGCAACCGAGTAATCAGAAGGGTCTTATCTGGGGCCGATGGCAGGCCCAGGAATGTGGACGGGCTGTGGAAACAACGGCTACACTAATGGGGTTAGTTGAATTCCACACTGGTGAATTATGAGGAGTTGGGACATCGGGGCTGTGGTTTGTTGTGTCTGGTTGGAGAGCTACACCGCTGCACACAGACACAGAGTTATAGATTTGGTTTTTGACACGCTTTCTCATAGCGCAGGCCAATTAACTGGGAGCTGAATTGCTTTGCTGTGCTGCCAAAGACACAGCCACATTAAACAACAAAGTTGTACACACATGTATCATGGGGCAACAAGCCACACATGCAGCTATGACTCCTGTGACGGGGACAAAACCAGAAGCCATCCATTCTGCTGCCTCATTTGCATGATCTGAATTGTATATGGAAGCCATTAGCATCTTTCCTCTTGTTTATCTGGTTGCAGATGAATGCTTTTGAGCTTTACAGCCGATTTTTTTGCATAAAAAACATGTCTAGCTTGTTTCAAACATTTTGTCATGGTGCAAGTCTCGCTTCATTTATGTAAAAAACTATGTAGTATGACCAAAAATATATGGTTTATTACTGAGACTACTGCAGGCTTTGTAGGTCACTGTATTACTTTGAATGCTTCCTTTAGACTAATAAGACTTCTGGGATTTATGTTGTCTCACCATTATGTAGCTTTGTCGCCTGTTTCAGTGCTTAAATTACCCCTTTTGTGTCATTGTGTTTATATTGTTGTGTAATTTGGGACCAGTAGTAGTATTTAAAAAGAAAATAATTTAAAAAAAATCATTTTCTCATCAGGCAACTTAAAATTGAATGAAATAATAATAAGTTCTATATGTAATATATAAATCATTTCGCAAGTGAGACATCAGTAGTGCTGTGTGAAACTAATTCAGCGTATTTCTATGTGTCTATTACAAGTTAATAAAACAGAATATCGTGACTTGTTTACCATTTCCAAGGGATAAATGAACAACCACAGAAACTAGTCGCTGTGACACAAAGTTTTGCTGATATCGTACATTGTGTGCGTGTGTCATCGGTGTTTATGTGCTTGTTCAAATGTGAAAGAGAGATAATTTGATATGCATGTAGGCCAAGAGATGCCAACAGGAATCAGTGTGTCATAACTTATCAAATACTTGTGGCGAACGATTGATCACGTTTACTTTTGTCACTTCTTATGTCATTTCTGTACATGTGGGCTGAGCGGACTCGGGTAGGGGCTTTCCCCACCTTTTCACTTCCTGTTTGTAATCGTTGTATCTTTCCCTTTCCTCCTCTCTCTGTCTCTGTCTCTCTCTCTCTCTCTGTTTGTGTCCTCTGCGAAACCCCCGTGGTCCTGCCCTCAAGACTGTCAGCTGAATTCTGATTGGAGGAATGGAGTGCCAGTCTGCTGTGCACCAGTGATCAGGGTATGTGGCAATCCTCCCACTAACCTTTCTCTCATTGCGTACAGTAATATGCGTGCTGTTTGTCTGTGAAATGTCTTCAAAATACCCTTAGAGTTGACGATTAGGTTTGTTTGTGTCAAGCCATAATTTGCTTGAAACAGTTCCCAACAGAGTTATTGTGAGCTTTTTTATCAGTTTTAATGTTCATTTTTTTTTAGCCCACTGAGCACGGATGTGAATGTTCAGACACAAATAGTGCTGAAGAGAGCTCAGTGTTTGGAGAAATAACTCATTGTGGTTTTGCTGACGAATATTGCAAATATTTTAAATTAGATTGGGTTCAGACCTCTGAATTGCTGCCCTTGTGTCCAGTTTTTTTCGCCAGAAGTTTAAAAAGGTCTGTGTTTCCAGGTGAAGAATCAGTTCAGCTAGCCCTGGTTTACTTTACAACATGAATTCTGTCTCTTAAAATATAACGGGTGTTGTTCCAGTTTTGTTTTTTTTTTGCATATGACGTAGTTGAAACAGTCATGGGTACATTGCAGTTTCAAGGTGGCATTGCTCAATCATGGTGTTGACTGCTATTTAAGGTCACGATTGGTTCTCTAGCATGTAAAAGACACCATATGTGTTTAGAAGGTTAAAAAAAAACTTGAGCAGGATTTTGATAAGCCACAGTTACATTTTTAAGCAACAGATTTAGTTTTTAAAATGATTGCCCCATTTAAAACACAGGCTATCTGAAACAAGTAAACACTCAGCTGATCAACAGAATCCTAACAGTAATTAAACAGAGATTCCACTCCTCTATCAGGTTGGCCAAACTCCTACACTGATTACAACAAAATTTCACATAGATGTCTAATAAGATAAAGTAATGAACTGATTACATTTTCCTGTTCAAAGGTCAAACGTCAAGTCAGTCTCTGGGACTTCACGTCTGTCCTTTTCTTGTGAACATGATGTACCAGCAGCGCCTAGAGGGAATTTTTTTTTTTTTTCAAATTTGGCACAAACTTTTAGTTGAACCCAAGTGTGAACTTGTTAGAATATGCTGGTCGAAGGTCAAAGTCACTGTGACCCAACTAATTTTATTTTGGGGCATAACTCGAGTATTTTTCTGCTAACTGTGACAAAATTTCACACAAATCTCTAGTACGGTAAAATGATGAAGCGGTGACATTTTATATACAAAAGGTCAAAGATTAGCTTCACTGTGACATCATACTGTTCAACAAAACGCTTTTCTGTCATTATTTTTTAATTATCCAATGTCAATCACATTAGTTAATGTCACAAGGAGAGACTGTGACCATATTTCACATTTGGTCAGATTCTGAACGGGTGATACTGATCTTGGGTGCCCACCTTGAAATGTTGGTGACAGGAGTGATCTTCTGTGCTGCTGGGGTGATGATTTGAATTTGTTGTTCCTTTGTCCACATTCTCTAAGTGAAGACAGCATGTTTCCAACTAGAATCCTACATCTTGCCGTAGTGATGGCTTCCATTTAGCCAAAAATACTCTGAATCAAGTTTCTTTTAAGTCTTCCCTGCCTATATCATAGGAGTCCTGACAGTTGTATATGTAAACTGCATTGTGACTATTTATCAGACACATATACCTGCAAGGTGGTAATTCTGGTTTGATAACTGAAGGATTTATTGAGCAACTTTTTTAAAAAATCACTGCATCTAGCTTCTAATTGAGAATTTTGCTGTTTTTTTTATAGGTTCATAGTTTTTAGGAACCTGTGGTTTCTCTCATGTTGAGCAGGATGAGTGTTGCATCAACACATCATCAGAAGGGTTAAACTAACATGTTTCACAACCGTCTAACCCCAAGTCACGTTCCCTATGAGCGAGTGACCAATGCATTGCTCTGTGAATGTGAAAGTACTACGCTGTGAAAGAAAAAGGTTGTGCTACATCTATAACACAAGACAAAATGAGAGCAGAATTGTAAAACAGAATGGACAACAATTGTTTATCCCAATTGTATTGTTTTTATACTCGTTGAAAGCCAAAAATCAGAATTAAAAATACAACTAAGTTCATTGCTTAACCCTAGTTTTTGACAACACATGACATCTCCTTGAGTACTGGCAGCTTAATGACATATTATAAATCAAACGGTTAATGAATTAATGATCAAATATGTATTAGTTGCAGCCCTACGAGTCTGCTATGTAAATAAAAACAGAACATTTGACAGAGATTTTCACGTGTAATATTTTGATATGCAAACTGTTATTACTTGAAATTTTTCATCCTAGTGTGTATGAATGTAAACTGCACAGTTTGTTATTTTATGATGAATGTAATAAAAATGGACAAGTCTTTAGTGCCTGACGGGAGTAATAATTAATAATAGTTAAATATAATTGCAAACCTAAAATCGATGCGATATCTGACATCTGTTAATATAGCATATTGCCCTCTGACTGAATGTTGCACCATCAGCTGCTTTGCGTTCGTGACTCTCCTTTGTTTTTTAATATCTTTGGTGTACAGTAGTCGTTCTGTCCCTCTGCTCACCTCTGTCCGCCCTGGGAGCCCTGATTGGCTGAACACTTTCTGCACTATAGTCTGGCTGCTTGCCAGCCGTGCTGCCAGTGGCTGCCGTGCCCCCTGATCAGAAGAGAATGTGACATTTGTGCAGAGGTAATGGAATCTGTGTGCAATTAAATCTCTGACTGTGAAGAGGAGTCTATCTCCTCCCTGCTTCCCCCATCTCCTGCCATTCCCAGCAGCAGGGGGGGTCAGGCACGATGATGAAACCGTCCCAGCAGGCCCCTCGCTGCACTCTGTTTCCCAATCTCCATGTCAGGTTGTATTTTTTAACTTTGCCGCACTAGCCCTGCCTCTATCTGGCAATTAATTACAGAAAATGTCCATTAGGAATCTCTCCAAATATTGTATAGAATGAATATTTAATTATAAAAATGGCGTGACGTGGCGGCAACATTACCAGTGCTTTAATGGATATCGGTTGCAGGTTGTTATTTTGTAGTGAGTGTTGTCGGGTGTTTAAGCAGGCTTTGTAGCAGGAGTGGCAAGAGAGCAAGACTGAGAGAAAGAAAGAGAAGCAGAGGGCAGATTCATGCATGGATGAGAAGAGGGTCATCTCTCTGCTCCTCTCTCTTTGCTGCCCTGCCACTACACTTAACGCCTCATTTGTGGGCTTTGTGGCCAATGGCTTGAGTCTGTGATCTGTTGCCATAAAAGGCAGCTTTTTCCTCTCTGCTGATGGGGCACTTGCTTGTGGGTTAATACCAGACCCCCTCTGCAGGCAGACTCATATCTAATGGATATGTGCATCTCCATCAGGACTGCTCATAAACATAAAACTCTCTGCTGCCATTGTACTTGGTGGAGCTCGCTGAGAAGGACAGAGCCACGCCATGCAAGCATTTCCCTTGAACTTGTATAGGAGTAGTTCCTATCTGTGTTCCTTGTCCACACTGGGTGGACGGAGATGCAGGATATCCAGGTCAAGGTTTGGCTAAATCCTCCCTTGTCGTTTACACCCTGTGCGGGTCTGTCCAAAAAGCACAGTCTAAGTCTATGTTTTCTGGCAGATCAGCCACTGGATAGAATATTCACTATGAATATTGAATTGAGAATTCATGTTCCAGTTCATTTAAACAATGAAAGATTACAGTTTATTTCTCCCATTCTGCTGCTGAATGTCAGAACCCAGCTTTAATGTGACTGTTTTCCTGTCACACATTTTTGTTTTTTTTTTCTCTCTCGCATTCAGCTTCCCTGGTAATGTATTTTGTCATGATGAATTATTAATGTCAGCGCTTGTTGAAGGGAGTGTTGTCTCAGAAAATACGAGGGTCACTCTGTTTCCTTTTATTTCTGCAACCAAGGGTTAATTTAAGCCAGCAATCAAATGAACCTCCCTATTTCCTTACTACACTATGAGTCGTAATAAAAAACTGCTGGGTCTTAACTTTATTCACTAACATCCTGCTAAACAAATACGACACTATTCCTCTTGGCTCTCTCTGTTTTCCTCTGTTGCAGATGGCTTTGGTGCGTTTTGTGATAAAGGGGGAAAAAGGCTTTGCTTGGGGAAGGAGAGAGAAAGAGGCTTTACTCCATTAGTGTCATTCGAATGGTGAATTAGATCAGTCTGACAGATAGATGCGGAAAATTGTTTTAATTGTATAATTATCTCTGGTTAGCCACTTGTGCGGAAAAGTGCTGTGATGTGGGTGAAGGCCAGGGAAGAGCACATTTTGGCCTTTATGTGCCTATTTGTCTTTGCACAGGAAATGAACAACAATCGGGGGTCCTGAGGATAAAACATAAACACACCCAAACTGGCGGACACTCACACTCGCCCCTGGGCAGACGTGCTCAGTGAGATGCTGCCCTTTAAAGTAATGTGTCTGGCCAGTGAGCCTTCTCCTCGGGCAAAGAGGAAGGCGCCTGTAACTGTCTGATCAAGATGGCACAACATTCACACAAATAACAGCTATGCAGAATAAGGCCCAGTTAACACTGCTGGCATTCTGAAAAGAGAGAGGCTCAGTGTATTTGTAACATGCCTAATCACATTTAGCTGATTTCTGATCAGATTTAGCATGCAAGTCTGTGAGCAGATGGCGCTAAATGTTTGGCTTCGTAACTGTCACTTGCTGTGCATGTTTTCTTTCTCCTGCGAAACATTCCTATGAATGAGCTTGCATGAAATACTCATGGTAATTGCTAGTTTGGTTGTAAAATAATAATGGTTATTTATTCCTCCTGTTTCAAAAAGTGATCTTCTGTCTTATGCTTTCATAATTTTGCTTAGAAGTAGTTTCACATTGCATCTTTGACCGTAGATCATCATCACTGACAAAGCATTAAGCCGCTTATATTGAATATTACCGCTTTAGCAGAGGTTTTGGGTTCGGATTAAACAGCGTCGGGTCTGACATAATCTTCATTCTTTTGATTTAATTGCCAATTTGATCAAATAAGCACTGCCCTGTTTGATGTCCTGTAAATCTGTAAATGGTCATTTTGACAATTTAATTTTATGAACGTACAAGCACGTATAAAGTATGCAGATGTGGATTATCGTCTTTCTCTTGACAGATCAGTTACTGAATGATTTTTCAAGCCTGGTGGGCAAAGCTAAGCCCAGGCCAAACACTGATACACTGCAGTAGCAGCTGCATGCAATTTTCAGCTCAGCTCATTCAAGTGTAATAAAACAATGCAAGAAGTGCTGGAGGACTGTGGGCCTGGATGCTCTCACTCTTGAAGGAAAAGTTGAAATAGGATGTAGTATAACAACAACGGCATGAACATTAAGTGGAGCTGCTACCTTATGAGCTTCCGTCATTGAGTGGTTGTTTCTGTTCCTGGTTGTGTCTACGATCAGAACAGGTTATTATATAATACTGTAGTTGGTTTGTGATCGCAACAAGCGGCCCTTTGATGCTTAACCAAATGATAGATATTTATACACCGCAACAGTCTGATGAGAATCTTGCAACACAAAGCAATTTATGGACTGAGAGCTTGTCATGTCTCAGTTGTTACCTCCGTCATGCTCTGTTGTTCGGTTGCATCTCCTGTTATAATGCACAGGGGATTAGCAGGTAACAAGGCAGCAGCGCTCCTCTGAGGATGTTGCGCGTGGCTTTGAGTGTCTCACACAATACAACATAAATGAGGCGGGGGGTACCACCAAATGGTGATTTCCCGGCTACACAGGGAGCCTCCTCCTGGATAATGTGGTAATGAAAGGTGACAGGAAGGACTCAGGGTCTGGAACGAAGCCGGGGCAGCTGGTCAGAGCAGGAGAATAGGAAGTAGTGTGCACCGGGGCTAAAGTGCAGTGAGAAGCAAATTAAAGCTCATATCTGCCATCTCCCTCGCCTCCCTGCACTTTCCTGTTTGGACTTGAAGGTGATTGGGAGCCAAGGCGGTGACAGTTGACGGAAGCTACGCGGAGGAGAGAGTATTTATTTACAGTGAGATGCAGCGATGCTTGTTCAGGATGCGGTTTCACGCAGGATGTGCCGCCCCCCCCCACCCCGCCTCTCCACCACACACACACACACACACACATACACACACACACACCTCCTCCCATCTTTTTCATCTCCACCCTCACACTACAATCCCCAGGTTTGATCAAGAATGGGAAGTGGGTTATTGGAGAGGAGGGGTTGGCCGGCTGCAGGGCCAAGCAGCCTGTATTGTGTAAGAGGCTGGGTCTGGATACAGCCTGCAGAGAGCTCACTCAGCATGCCTTCCTGCCTGGCCCAGGAGGTGGTACCAGTGTCAGCACAGGTCACTGAGGAAAAGGAGTGTGAGGCACTAATATTGCATTGTATGACAAAGATTGTCTGTAGGCGTTACGTAATTTAAATAGAAAACGTTAGGAAAACTGAGCACAATGCGTGTAGTGGAGTGTGTGTGTGCTTTAAGAAAGTCCAAAAGAGTGTGTGTTACTACCCTGCCAGGAATTCCACCTTGTAAAGCGGGGTTGGGGGGTGTGTGTGTGTGCAAATCCCAATAATTACACTGTACACTGTGGTTGCAGTACAATTACCATTGTCATCGCCCTACAATGCGGTATAAACTGCTCATTTTAAATATGCAAGTGTGTGCAACATCATTTCATACCACCCAAGAGGAAACACCCAGAAACTCCTACTTACTGTATTAGTCAGATAAAACTGAACATGTAGCGGGCGCAACTTGCCCGAGTCCTGCCACCACTGGCTTTCATCTGGCGAGATATCAGATGGTAAGCATGTGAGTGTGCTGAAAAGGTGAGCTGTTCTGATCTCTGCTCGCTAGCTGTCATGTCGGCATTAATCCGCCCAAAGTTTCAAAGGCAGGTTTTATGACCTGCCTTACGGCCCGTCTATGTGGACAGCGGCATCTAAACTCTGGAGAACCTGCCACATAAAATGCACATCTGTTAAAGCCTAAATTGTAAAACAGCCCCCACGTGTCCAGGCAGCGTTAAGTTAATAATACACTCAAAGTACAGCTTACAGCACTCCCTGCAGCAACAACAGCAGAGATTGTCTTGGATTCACTTTTTTTTCCAACTCCTCATATCTTTTTTTTTTTTGGTCCATTGTATTTTTATGTTTTTTTTGCAAAGTTTTTGACCTTCAGTGGATGTACATTGTCCTTCTGAAAAGCACATTTCCCCCCAGCTTGAATGTTGTGGTTATGTTCTGGGAAAAGTCAGAAGGGTTTTTGCTGGGAATCTTCAAGGTATAGTGGGGTTTAGGTTACTATCTTTGTTTTGTCAATCTGTTAAATCTTCAAGTTACTCTTGAGCTGACGGTGGCACTCCATCTGCAGTGTACATTTGGAAAAAAAAAATTAAAATAGTGCTCAAGATCCCTCGTAAATCCTACTTGAAAATCTCGTCTTTGCAGTTTTTGAATTCTTGACAAGACAGTGCTGCAGTTTGCCTATTATTTACATGAACTCCTCTGAGTCAACTTACTGTCATACTAGTCCGACCTGCTTGCATAGTCAAGTACACGACAATACCAGACAATTACTATAAAGTCAGCAAGTGAAAATAAAAGCGAGTCTTCTGCTCAGTCTTCAAGTTCAAAGCTGCAGTCCACTGTGGTGCGATTAACAGATCTGTGAGTGGTGCAATTTAAACAGCACTTGTCATTACAGGGACACAGTTATTACACACTTTTACCAGCTCGGTTTCCTAAAGAGGAAGTGCAATTTCTCCCCGTAGTGTATTCAATCATTGCTCCTATCGGTGCATTCAGAAGTCACAGGTTCGGTATATTTATCTGTGCCTTCCCTGCTTATTCTACCCCTGTTGATTAGGTCTGTGCCAGGTTGATTCTGTCAGGGGACAGGGCCTCACCAAGTCTGTGAACTTAGCTATGGGTCTGACAGAAACAACACATGAGGGAGGAGGGGGACTCACAATCACAGCAACATAAATCTCGGGGCTGATTTGAGGTTTGTTCAAAGGCATCTGGCAAATAACCTGAGGGACAACCACTGTGCAGCAGTGTAGGGGGCCACGCACGTCAGCGGTCCAGGAATAGCCATGACGGGCAGTCGTTGTTGGTGGGAGGGGAGATAAGTAATGTAACAGAGCTAGTGTTCACCTGGTTTATTAAAAAAATACGTTGTGGTTACAGTAGATTTTATAAATAACACGCCCCACAAAGGGGTTTTTTGCAGTTCTGCTGACCTGTTTGTGACATCATTAAGAACCGATCTTCCCATGGTGTTGCTTATCAGCAAACATTTGCAGAGAATTTATTTTAATTAACAACGTACAATTGAGAAAATACACATTTTGACGTGGTTCTGTAACGGTTGAACAAAAAGAGTGACTTTGTAATGCAGTTTTTGAGTTAGTGTGTACGTACATGTAGGAACACCTGTGACTGCAGTGTTAGGAGTTTTTCTCCAAAAAATATATTTGACAAATAAACAAGACCGATATTAAAATCAGATTCCAATTGGACATAAAATGTATATGCTTAAGGGCTGTCAGTATGAGTTTATGTGGGTTTGGAGCTTGTAAATTGCTTGAGTACATCTATAATATTTGTAGAAATAAAGAGACGTTTTGTAGTACATGAAGAAATAGGCCCATGTGAATAAGTGCTAGTGACATGTACCAGCAATAGCCACTTCATCAACAGCAATAACACAACCGTTTGATAGAAAGTCCGATTCTTTCACTTAATTAAAACACATAATGAAAACCCAAAGTCTGGTTGCATGATAATAATATATAATGATGGATCCCCGTCGCCCTCCAATGCTTTGCCAGTTCACTTCCATGCAGTTCTCCTGGAATGCATTAGTCCATAAAGTCTAGTGAATTCCAGATTGTATTGTTAAATATTTCTATCTGGTCAGAGTATCCAGCTACATCGCATGTTGCTGCTCAAGACACACAGCAAACAGTCTCAGAGAACCTACAATATTTTTTATTCTTTCTTTTCTGTCTTGTTTGTAATTGATAACGACAACATGGTTACCTTGCATGAATTGGAAAAGATTTGCTATTTACAGTGATAGACAATGGTCTGTGTGTGAGTTGGGTCTTAGCCTAATTGATGTTTTGGAAGGTGAGCTCAGTTGGATGAGTCATTAGGCCTATTACCAGAGTTTTATTAAATGCCCCCACCCAAAAAAAAAAAAAAAAAATCTGCTGTGGAATATTTCCTTCCTAGAATAACAGACGGCTGGATTGGTAAAAGGCAGATAATATATGTGTGAGATTGATCAGTGAGTAGCGACCCCATTATCTCCTGAGATGTTAATTACACTGTGCTCAGCTTGCATGTCAAAAGGCAGATAATTGAAGAAGGTAAAAGATGTGCCACACTTTATTTATGCTTTCACTTGCTGGTACAAGATTCGCTTTCCCTCGTATGTCCTTTCCCCCCCCCTTCATCTTTCTTCTCTCCCTTTTTTGTCCACAATGTATTTATTGTTGGGTAATATCACATTGTCATAGTTGATAGTTTTTTCTTTTAGTTACTATTCACAGTCATCACTTTAACAAATGCTCTGTACGGTCTCTGTGTTCACTGTCAGCTTTCTGCAGGGCCTTGAAATATCTCAACATGATTTACATGAAATTACCTAAATACAAGGCCTTTAAAGGTCTTGTACTTAGATGTTGTGCTCCTAAAGGTCTCTCTGTTACTGTCACTAATTTGTAGTTTGACTGTATTCTGAAATTCAACAAGTGTTTAATAAACATATGACAAGGAAGCCTAAAAACCGTAGGTCCCAAAATGGACAAGAAAGCACTTCTGCTCCTTAAAGAACTGCAAATTGAGAGAAATTATAACTCTTTTATGCAGAAATGTTAACTATAATTTACTGTACTAGTGTAAAGTTAGTCTAATAATCACCCTTTGCACATTTCTTTTTTTCCCAGTAATGCGTTACAGTGGCTACAGCTGCTAGATGATGAGCGAGAGCAGTGGAGCATAACACGAAAATATAAAAGAAAGATGATGGAAACATTTGTGGTCTTGGTATCTTTCTCCAGTGCAAAGTCCAGAGTGATCCTGTTAGATACACACTGAAGTGAGAGGGCGCGAAAAGCACCAGAAACCCTTAAAAATTTCTTCCTCTTTTTTTGTTTTTTTGTTTTTGACTTTGTTTATGTCTTGAATACAGTTCCCCCACCTAAAGACTTTGGTGTCTATACACTTCCTATTGACACTGTATGAGCCACAGGGGACGTGCTGTACTTTAAAAGAGAAAAAAAAAAAAAAATCTTGTTTGTCATTTTGCGTGCTTATAGACGTAGAATCTAAACTCTGTTTCCTGTGGTTTCCTGTGGTGTCTCTATGTGCTGCAATTTACAAGTGCACGTGAATCGTGAATGCTGTCTGCACTTCCAAAAGTGACTGTGGAAATAGGCACACACAAACACATTTTGCTCCTGAGCTCTCTTCTCCTTTCTGTGTTGTCATCATCGCTTGGGGTGGAGCCTCCAGGGAGTGGCCACGCTGTGGTCATCAGTCCTCAGGGCCTGATGGACAGCAGCATCCCAGATGATTTAGTGCATCACCTGGTGGACACTGTTAAGAATGAGCTCAGCGCTATAGGAAACCACATTCAAAACACTGGTATATACATTTTCATGCAATTGTTTCTGTTATTCACTTGTTTTTTCTCTTTCCCCCTCCTGTCAAAAGTGGGTCGAATTCATCACGTCCCAGAGTCAGTGAGTGTTTACCCCCATCAGAGACGATGATGATAGCAACCACAAGCACATACTGTAAATAAGTAGAAAGTTTCAACTCTTACGAAGCAGTTAAAGAGGACAAAGACGAAGATCAAGAGCGTGTTTTACAGTAGGACTTCACAGAGTGTTCTATCGGCGGTGTTGAAATAAGAAAAGTATTTAAAGCCCACCTCTTCCTAACAGGAAACTCAGTATAGAGCTGGAGTTGAGGGTTGTAGTGCAGCTTCACCTTTTGCTTTGACGTCTGCCGGCTTTTCTTTACTTTTTTTTATGACCAATTTCCTCGATCCATTGCATCTTTCTTCTTGTATTTTTGTAGGCCAGGAGGCTCCAAGAGGCAGACAGCGAACCTCATTGGATTTAAGGTTTTCATGGTATTAAGTTTAAAGTGTTTTTTTTTTTTCTCATTTTGGCCACTTTTTGTGTGCCAGAGAAAGACCTCGGCTCTCTCAGATGCTAGCAAGCAGTATTTTGCTGTGGCAGTACAGCGTTATCTGCGCTTGAGGTCTGTACTTTAATGGGCTTTATTGATCTAAACAACATCAGGGGTTGCGGTGATGTTATTAAGGCAGAGATAACTTCTGTGTAATTCCACTCCAACAATATATTAGCCTTTTATTGGTCTAAATAACTTTGCCTTTTAGACAGTAATGCACCAGTAAGTCACAGCAGCTCTTCATGTCGGCAGGATCTTAATAAAGCATTTCCTCTGGACATCCTGCTGCGGAGAGAGTGAAAAACGACAGGTTAAAAGGCATGCTGGGAAGTTTCCATGCCATCACTGTAAATTATCTCTTTTGAATACATAAATAAAGCTAGAAGAGAGCTGTGAACAGGAAGGGGTGGGTGGTGGGAGGGATTGGTGGAAGTTTGTACAAACGTGTTCCAACGCTTCACACATGGAAGTGCTATAAGGAGGAACGCAGTAGGTTCCAAAAGAAGACAAACTGGAATACGTGCAGCATCATGAAGGCAGTAGCAGATAAATGTGTTTTGTTAGCATAGGGTCATGTGTAAAAAAAAAAATAACTGAGGTTTATATGTTTTTTGTGTAGTAATGTACAAAAATTATGACACTGTTGTTAGAGCTGACAATCTGTGATGTGCTGTTGTCTATTGTTGTGACACTTGATAGTGTCTGCAATACAAATTCACAATGCTGCATGAAACAAAACAAAAACTGAATGAGGGAAAATTGAAGAATCTAAGTTTTATTTTTTTTTTAATAAAACATAATATCTATAGGCTGCAAGGTGGCTCAGTGGTTAGCACTGTTGCCTCGCAGCAAGAAGATCACTGGTTTGTGTCCCAGTGAGGACACTTGGGATCTTTCTGTGTGGAGTTTGCATGTTCTCCCCGTGCAGCGTGGGTTCTCTCTGGGTTCTCTGGCTTCCTCCCACAAAGTCCAAAAACATGTTGAGGTTAATTGGTGATTCTAAATTGTCTGTAGGTGTGAATGTGAGTGTGCTTGGTTGTCTGTCTCTAAGTGTAGCCCTGTGATAGACTGGTGACCTGTCCAGAGTGTCCCCTGCCTTCACCCTAAGTCAGCTGGGATAGACTCCAGCCCCCCATGACCCAAGTCAGGAATAAGTGGTACATAGATAATGGATGGATGGATAATATCTATAGTGTCTACTAGTACAGCAAAGGTGTAGTGCATTATATTATCCAGGTAAGTTGAATAATTACACATATTGTATGTACAATAAATTTAATTGTTCTATCCATAACACACATGTGTTATGGTATTTATGTAAACTCTAGCAAAAGAAAGAAAATACAATATATGTTATCCTGCTTTGAGCATTCTCTAAAGGTTTAAGAAAACATAATTTCAAAATTAGAATGAGTTATATCAATCCTAAACAAAAAAACAATCCGAGTTGGAACTAAAACAAGGGTTGTAATGCCATTATGTAGGGTCAAGTCTATAGCTTTTATTTTTAGGTTTTTATTATTGATTTGATGCACATTGTGTATCGTGCGTCTGCAAACTTTTTAACGGACAGTTGCAATATTTCTTTCCTTTCAAGGGCAGCATATATCTAATATTTATACGAAATAACGAACCCATTTATCTAGAAGTGTATTTTCAAAGGGTGGGGTGGGGGGTGGCGGAGGGGTAGGGCTTCATAATTTGCAGCTATTTAAAGCCTTGGTTTTGGTAATGAATTATTTTGTCATCTCGACTGTGATGAGATTCATCTTTAATAACTGTAACAATTATTTTATTAAAAAGAGAAGCCATGCATTATGGCTATCTCGCCAAGGTCTCAAGCTGGAAGGAATTCTCATTAAGAGCATTATATTACCCTGGTGTGCTTTCAGTTGGATGTCCCACTGAAATTACATTAGGTGTCAACAATGTTTGTGTTAGAAGTAAGCAGTCATATTTACAGAGGCTAGCTTTTTCATTTGCCGGCTGACACTGGGAGATGTATTAAAAAAGATACTAATGCGCTGTATCTGATTAAGTCACTTAGAGAGAAACTCCTTTAAAGTGTTGACTTTTAATATAAGGCAAGCACTGTTCTGTCATCATCAAAGACATAAATCTTTATGCAGAACTTTTGATTAGCCGAGATTATTTTTTTGATTTATTTAGCCGGCGCACGTGACCGTTATCGCCCCTCGTTCCGACCATTTAGATCTCCCAAACTGTAAGCATCAGGTTGTTTGTGTCATGATTGATTTATCAGTGTATTTTCATCTACATCCTGTGTTTCTTCTGATGGTTAGCGCGGTGTGCAACATTGTGTTTTGTTAATGGTTCCAGGCCCAGGGTTGCCGCTAATGACATGGTTGTAATTGTTTGTCAGTGTGATAATGTGTGATTTCCTATTTCCATGTGAAGTTGGACATTTGATGAAGGAGGGATCTTGTCAGGAAGACAAAGTGCCGTCATTTGTCACCAGCTAAATGAGCTTCTCTCCAGACGTCCTCTTGGTTTTCAATGGCAATATCATATTCACAGATCCCTTTTTGGGCTATTGCCATGATTTTCACATCATTCAGTGCATTGTGTGAAAGGGAAAGAAACGTGAACTCATTCCTGCTTCACACCGAAGCCCAGATCAAAACAGGGAGACCCTTTTGTCGTGTGCCTGATCTGAAGTCAGAAACTGTGAATCTGAAATTATGATTAAATCCACAATGAGATACATGTTTCGATCACTCAGTTTGTGTCCTGTGCTGACTTATAGAAATCTGGTAACTGTATTTCCAGAAAGACAGAAGTGAAATTACTGAGTTTGGTAATCTTTTATTCTTAGGGTTTGCTGGCAGTCATCACTTCCTTAAAATTAACATTGTTAAGTGGAGAAACTGTTTCATCATCTTCAGAGGAAAGACTTCGTCAGGTCATGTCACTATGTACATCGAGGTTCACTGATCTTCTGTATTTATCCTACAACATGATAACATTTGCTATTTGGCTGATACTACTCAGTAATATATTTTGTCCATTTTGTCTCTCCAGTAATATCAAACTTATGAGGCACATAATTGCAGCAATTGAAGGTCAGAATTGTGGGACTGCCTTTATACTTTCCAAAGTCTTTGATGTAGTTGCCCCCTGAACAGACTGCTTGTGGTTCTGATTAGACTGATTCCATATTGTGGGGTTGGGGGCAGATTCTTTCTAGTTAACAATCTAATGAGCTAAACAAGGCAAACAAAGGAGAGGTGCAGTGAATAGGTCCCCTGGGAGAGCTACTTATTGTCACAATTGCCCCTCAGTCTTCCCTTTCCAGTCCATATCGATTCATGTCTTCATTGGTTATGCTCTGTCCACTGGAGCACACATGGGTGGTGTAATCAGCTAAATGTAGCCTCTGCTTTCTTATTATTACCTGGGTGCTTAACACTGATATTTTTCCTTCAAGGACAAATGGTGTAGGAGAAGGCAGATCCCGTGTGAAGTCCCTGAGCTCTCGCCGAGCGGCAGATCCCTTTTCAGCGCCAGCTGTTCTCTCAGATACACCAGGCCGTGCTGAAATTCTCTTAATATAATTCTGGAGGCTCAGGAGAATAGTGCAAAACAAGCGTGCCAGCGAGGAGAACGTTGAATTTTTCATCAGTGGGCTTCAACGCGCTGAGTTAGTGGGCAGTGCTCTCATTCATGAGCAGATGTTCAGTGCAGTTACACTCTGCAGTTAATGTGAACTTACTGGCCTCTCTGCCATTGGCTGCAAGGACGTTGGCAGCGACCTGGCATCTGAGAATTACTCCCAGTAAAAGGCGCAGGCCTGGAAAGCGTTGCCCCGGCCTTTTTTAGCCACTTCCCAGCCCAGGAGCTGGATCGTGGACAGGGGAAGGCACTGACAGCCCATCCGTCTTCAGCCCGACAGTGATGAAACGCTCGCCACTGTTTGCTTGGGGAATAGCGATGAAATTCCTGCAGATAATTTCCACGAGTTTTACGCTCCTTCTAATGACTGGCTAAATGTGAACCAGCACCACTCGGCAGGTTAAATACTTTGTGTGAAATAAAAGTACTTGAAGGTACCAGCCGTTGCTGTTACAATGAAACAGTGCTAAATGCAGAGGAAATGTTCCAGTACTGTTGAAAGAGGAAATTCATAGAAACTATGCACCTGTGCGGGGTAACAGTTTGGCCCTGGTAGGTCTGTAGCTGAAAGCAGCTGGTGCTGTGGTCAGCCTGGTGGGCTGTATCCTCTCCCCAGCCTGGTGCTTCAGACATCTGCATGGCCAAGCTGCCTAGACTGTGTTTGATGTGGCCACATAGATCTGTAATAGTTTCCTTCTAACTAAGCAAAGGGCTATTTGATTAGAGGGTGTACGTGACATTAAGTTTAGTAGGCGGCATGCCAATCATCTTGAGTTTGTGTGAAAGTCATCACAGTAAAGTTGTGCATATGGGACTTAAACAGTGCAAATGACAAGCTCTTGTTTCCTCTGCACGTCTCATTTTCACTTTCTAATTGGTCGTTTTCAGGTTGGCTTTACGAGAGCAAAACTAATTAGTGTTTCTAAATTCAGCAGAAAAAAAGTCAGTTGGCTTGATTGTTCTGGTTTCCTCTCCTGTGTCAGGCGCTCAACAAGAAAATAAGACTCTAATCATTTTCAAATTGCTCGTATTTTTAAACCCCAGAGCTGAATGTCACTCCCGGTCTCTTGGCATTTTGTTTGGCAAGATCAGGGAACAGTGGTTGCCCTCTCGCCTGTGTGCTCTCTTTGTGATTCGTGGGAAGTTTGGACTTGGGGCCGGTGGAAAAAAAACAATGCGTTGTGTTTTAGGTGGGGTTGTTTCTGCTTTGATTGGGAACGTCCTGCTGACAGGAGCAGCCTAGCAAGTTTACAGTAGCTGTGACATTGCTGTTACCTTTATTCAAACTCCTCCAGCTGCAGCGAGCCCTCAGGAAGCCCAGCGCAGGCCCACATGGGCGGCTGGCGGCCCACAGAGAGGAGAATGAGCCCTGTTTGAGTTGGCAGACGCTCCCCTCTCGGGGAACTTTTGCTGCCTCTGCAGAAAGGCCAGTGGCGGCGGCTCTGGTGGGGCGGCAGTGATTCTCGGGGCAGGATGGGCTTTTTCCACCTCTCCTCCCTTTCAGGAAACACATTTTGCCGTTTCTTCCCTGTGTGTTTGCAAACGGAGGGAAGGAGTTAAGGCGAAGGGGCATGGGGCAGTGGGACTGCATGACTGAGCTCAACTGTGAGAGGTTGAGTGCTAATGTGTGGTGATTTGAAAAGGGCAGTTTAATACCACGGACAAGCTATTTCAGAAAGCTTGAGTGTTCTCAGAAGTCACTCTAGTGAAGCTTTATTTGTACTGATTAAAAAAACAAAAAACAACATTTAGATTGTGCTGTAAAACATAACCTATTTTTTATTTTTGCCTCAACACTGTAGGGATTCAGTCTTCAGAAGCCAGTAATTAAAAAATGCTTGATCTAAGGTTAGGGAGGAGCAGTATTTAAATGCAATTAGAGCAATGCTCAAATTAATTTGGACTCGGTTGCAGTTTTCGGAATGTGTCATTATTTGTTTAATCAGGGGAGTTCTTGTTTGAGATGCTAAATATGTATCCACAGATATTTAAAGGGGGGCACTGGGAAACCTATTTAATTCTGCCGTAATGAATATTAATTTGAAAGTGACCTGTTTTGTGTCCCTGCACTCATACTTAACTCAGAGGTGCCTGCGCGCTCACACACATTACCGTCATGAACCAAATCGCATCTGAGGTGACAACACAGTTATTGTTGTGGATAAATGAGTATGTTTTTTTGCTTTTGTCACCTTCATGTTTAAAATAATTTCCACTGTTTCTCTTTTTTTCCATTCTACCACCCCCACCCCACGACTTTCCTTTTACACCTCCTTTCTTCTTCTTCTTCTTCTTCTTCTTTTTCTCTCCTCCCCTTGTATCTGCTGCTTGCCGGTCCAGCCAGGAGACTCCAGTGGTGACATCCTGTGGAGCCAGAGATCAAAGTAAGTACTTCACATGCACGTCAGCATGCGGCAGCAGCAGCTGATTGAGAAACACACTACTCATGTACCACCTTTTAGACAAACTGTTTTTTAATGTCTTTCCAAAGAGAGGCATTATATGGAAATTGTTATGAGTTTGAATGCCACAAGATGATAAGGAAGGTTTTGCATAGTAACCGATTTCCTCATTTCCTGATGCAGTTGTGTACTGACATCACTTCGGCGAACATAAGCTGCCGGCGCCCCGGTCAACGGGAGTCCTGTCGGTGTTGACCGTCGAAAGTTAACTGTGAACCTGAAAAGTAAAGAAAATTGCAGATAGTGTGCTGGATCATGTCTGCATCCCCAGACTATCCTAGAAGTCATTACTCCTTGTGTGGTGTATAAACACGTCAAAAACAAACAATGACTCTGGGCAGACTCCACACTGCAAAACAATTTCAAAGCCTGCAGTGTAGTGTAAACACAAAACATGGCTAACCTTCACGCAGGGAAGACTTCACCTTAAACCCGGTGTTTGTTTTATAGTCCCTGTCGACCTTGGTCAGATATAGTTTACATCTCTTCGGTTCTTTTTCAGGTCGATGTAGCTCAGGTTTTGTGCTGACATTTAGGTTGAGGCTTTCAGTGGTTCTGTGTAAAGGGTTGTAACGTGGTGTTTTGATTGGGCTTTGTATTCGAATATATATCTAATATATATAACATATTAAAAACATGTCGTTTTTTTTTTTAATAGAAAATATCATTTGACCTCTTACTGGACATTTAAACTCTCGTTGGTCTGTCCACAGTTTCATCCATCTTCTTCACAGAACTGGATGACACATATGTCATGTGAGGGATATTTAATGTTGTTCTAAACCAAGTGTAAATACTGCCTGGCGGGGAGCAGATTTCCCATACAGGGACTCTACGTATCAAGTAATGAATATTTATTTTCTTCTTTCATGGACTCTTCTGCCTCTGTGAGCTCTTTCACACTGAGCCAGGGGTGACTGTAAGGCGATGTGAACCCGTATTTTTAATAAAGCCCAGCTGCTGAATGATCAAATAGAGTTTCTAATTAAGGCCTGAATGTACACCCATGTAAAATTCTCTCTGGAATGCTAACAACCTGTGATATTTCCAGAGGAATTTGCTGCGCAGGTCTCATAGAAGGGAGGGGAGTGGAGCGTTCGGGGTTCGGAGGGAGGAGGAGGAGGGGCAGTGTTCATGTGGCAAGCCAACATGTTGTTCACATCCGTGTCAGATTGAGGCTAATGAAGGCCAGACTGATCCTTGGATGCAAGCCTTAAGTAAATGATCCCTCTTTGAATATATTAGAGCCCCATAGCAGCGTTGTGCCTCCCTGCCGTGCCAAGCGCCGCTACGCGTTGTCTTGTGGTCTGATGAGGCCGGTCAAAATGGCAGTCACGGTGTTCGATCACGTCGTATTCCGTTCAACCCCATTCCAGTATTGTTGCATCGACTTAGCGGTGAGAAACGACGCGCACTTATCGTTTCCAGGTTAGTGTGTCTGCAAAACAGTTTGATAGTAAATGGAAAGTATGAGTGTTGTGTCATTTGACAATGTAAATGAGCTGTCTCAAATTTTTCCCCACCCTCTTAAGAGGGGTTGCATTTACATGAAAGGCTGGTATTTGATGCTCATGCAAAAATGCTCGTATCGACAAATTTTTTTGTTTTTCTCAACTTTCATTTTATTTGAAATTTGATCATTTTGTTAATTCAATTATTTAAAAAAAATATTACAAATAGTTAGGAGTAAGGGAAAAAAAAGTCTCACTGCTAGAACTTTTTCACTGCAATTTATGGCCACACTGGCACTTTGCATGTAAATGAATCCTAAACTTGTAATTACGTGGCACTTTTTAATATTAACTGGAAAGACAAGGACATGGAAATGAAGCAACTGTGAATGCACTACTCCTAAGCTACTGTAACATCCCATTAATAAATACCTTTCTGCTTCTTTAGCACCGGGCTTGCCTTACACTGAGTGAAACAATGTCATTTGATTTTCGCTGATATAGCATGTGTACTTCATAGATGGATGGATTGGATGGATCCAATTAGCCATGGTCATCGCTCATGTATTTAAGCTGACAGGGAAGTCTTGCATAGAATATCCTTGATTTTGGTAGTTTTGTGAAATGCTCTTGCAAAGTACTTTAAAAGCCCATAAAGAGCACGGTGTGAAGAATGCACCCTTGATGCAGATTTGATTTACAGCTAGAGCAAATTTTCTCAATTAGACGTGGTAGGGAAATAATTGATTTTCAGTAGGTAGTGTACAATGATGGAAGAGTCTTCAAGGATGATAAAGTGACCAAGATCCATACCCTTTCTCTTTTATATTATATAAAATCAACACTGCAATTACTTCTGACTTTTAGCGAAGATTTCATACTGGGCTTATTAGCAGATAATGCATCTTTTAATACAGAGCACTCACATTCTACAGCCTACACATTTGCAGTAAGCTATGAGGATTGATAGCTTGTGGCACCAGCTGCACAGGTGCACAAAGCATCTCGTTCGGCCTCGTGACCTTCCACACCAAGCATACCATGCTGGCCTGTTTGTACGTACGAGCCCTGTTTGTAAACACGAACAGAGGGATGAGAAGCACATTTGCCCTCATCGCGCTCAGCTCACAGACACTCACAACACAACGTGACAAGCAACAGATGTGTCACACAGACTGAAATCAAAACAGCCGTCCAGCATGGAGTTGTGCACACCATCAGACATGGTTGCTGTGATGAGGCGGGGAGGCAGCGAGCGCTGCTGGCAGATGAGACAAGGCAGCGCCTCTGCTGCTCCCAGCTTCCTGTCTGTAAGAGGACAGGCCTGTTTGTAGGCTGCTTTGACACTCCTAGTCACTTTGTCATCTGGGGTGCTTGCTGCAGCTCTGATCACATGTACACACTGCATTCAAAGAGCTTCATATCAGCTGTGTGACAGGTAGGCTCCCAATGAGACAACAGCCAAAGGGGATGTCCTTTTCAATACACTGTGTGAGTACAAATGCGCAGTGCGCTAAGACAAAATAACATCATATGACATCATTTTGAATGCTCTTGTGTTGTCTTTTTTCAGTTTGGAAAGAAGTTGGTAACAGTGTGGTTTTGGTACAGCCCTGCGGTAGGGCAGGGAGGCCTGTATGGACAGATGGGGACTAAAGTCGTACTCAGTCCATCCGTAATGTGCACTTCATGCAAACAGATTGTTGTGTTTGACAGTGGCAGTAAAAGTGCAGCGTGCGTTAGCTTTACACACGGAACATGTAAATGATATTCTCAGAAGCTTAATATGCTTTTTGCCTCTGCCCCATAAGCAAATAGTGTGGCTTCATGTTGAGCCGTGGGGAGAGAAATAGGAATCCATCATCAGAACAAGTGAATGAATGAAGGTGCAGCAACAGCTGCTTGACTGAGCATGTACTACAGACTGTCACCCCACATCTGTTTACCACTCCGACAGCCACATGAGTGTTTATATCCATGGGTGTAATTGAGCTATTTTCCCGAGGGCAGCTGTAACCCACACTAAGTTATATCCCAACTTTCCATTAAAGCGTGGGGGGAAGTTTTACTGATAGTAATCACGCCCAGCAACACTGCTATGTAAATTTGGCTTATCAGCTTTGCCAATTTGGTTAAGTGGCATGTACGTGGGTGATTCGTACGTCCAGCTCTGTGGCTCTGACACAGGCCACATACAGCAGTCATTTATTAAACATAGGTAACTTGCATTGTTAACAAGTATATATGCAGCAAGAACATAATCACAAAAATGACGGTGTGTCAAACCAATATTGTGCAGAAAAGATGCAAATCCACTCACCAAGTATTCAACCTTCCATGTGGGCAAACCTAACTGTCTGCATTCAGCATGTATGGAAATTGAAATGGGAATATCTAGATCTAAAACGCACCATTTAAATATTCAAATGTTAACACCAAACAATATAATGCATTATGGCTTTTAGTATTTGCATACAACTCTGTTTGCTGCTGTGAGCTGCAGTTGATACAAGGAAGAGAGAGGGAGAGAGATAGTGAGGGAGAAACACTGAGTGGAGGATATGGAGCTCACAAACAAAGCCTTTGTCTGCCAGTCATAGGAAAATGACATCTGATAACTGTATCAACCTCTTATGTTTGTTCAGTTTAACATTTGATATTGTTCTGTATGTCATTATTTAATTGCAGTTACACAGGGGGAAAGCAACTTCTACCACACAACTGGATCTATGCTAATTAGTACACCGTGAAGAACACGTTATTGGGTTTTAGACGTGGACGACATGATAATTTCTATGATTTTCTGTATTTTAAAGGATGTGGAAAGGTATTTTCAAATGTGTTTTTTTTTTTTTTTTACGCAGTTACAACTTCCCATTTAACACAAACACAAATAAATACATTTTAAAAAATAAAAGTAAAGGTGTTACGCTCAGAATATTAAAAAAAAAAAAAAAAAGTACGGCACTTTGTAGCTGTTTTAACAGAGCAAAACTTAAAAATAGAAAGTTTTCAGAATTGTGCTTAAAGTTATCTATTATTTCCTATTGAACCAATCAAAATACAATAGAACCTACCAACAGAAAACAGTGGCTTTCTTTGGACAAGTGAAATAAACACTTTAGGATGAGTAATAGACCACAAAAATATTAGACTCCCAGCAGGGTCGCAGTACTGGTGTTTAACTGATATGTGGGGTGTTGGAATTAACTGTGAAAAAAAGTCACAAACAAAAGATGTCACACATGATCCTTTTTTTAGGGAACTTTTTTGGACATTCACCTTATACCAAGAAGCAGGCCGTCCCTCTCTTCCTCTCTTCACTCTCACCATCCTCATCATGTTGGCAGTGGTTCTGTAGGTCAACCATTGAGCGGACAGACACAGAGGGATGGTGGGAAGAAGAGGGACAAAGGGCAGGAGAAGGCCCCGGCCACTGTCTGACAGGGTTAAACACAGTGAAGGATTGCCAGTCCAAACGGTGACATCTGTAGCCACCATCAACACGCGCTGTAATTAAGTGGAATGTGTGAGTTTTAATTCCGTACGATGTTTAATAACAGCTCCCCAGTAATGCATAATTTAAGGAATAAGGGAGGCTGTTACTTGACACTTTTTCACTTTGTGTTTAAATTTAGCTGGTGTCACTGTCCAGCGGTGTGATTAATAGTTTATCAGTCTCGACTATACATCTCCATGAAATATCTCCATCTGTCATTAAACTGCACATGGAAATTGGTTAGATTTTCAATCAGGCATAGCTTGGGCCAAAAAAAAAAAAAGAAGGGAAAATTACTAAAGGAAATGGCTTTCAAAATGTACTCACATGCAGGTAAGGCAGTAACCCAATATAGGGTGTCATTTGTGGGAACAAGTCTTTTTAGCACGATGCTTCTGGACACTATTCATAAAAAAAAAAGCTCTTCTTTGTTTTTTTTTTTGGTATGATAATTAGATTGAGACCTCATGTGGGGCACAATACGCAGCCTAAATGTGCTTTTAAATAAGCCTGAAGTGTGTAGCAGTGAAAGTGAGTTGTGAGAGAAGGGCCTACCGCAAGGGGTTGACCAGTGAGCCAGAGATTGGCTTCCCTGTCAAATAAAGATTAGGCCTTTATTTCACCATCTAATCCTTGTAAATCTCTTATGGAGGAACTTGGGCAGTGCACGGCTTTTAATGGCGCAGAGGCTTCACTGTCTGCATGTCTTCTTTATCTCCGAATGCACACAAGTGGATACAGCAACCTGTGGTCCCTGGTTAGTCGGTGCATTTAAGTCCGGATTACAAACCAGATTAAGCTGAAACAAGAAGGTTGCCGTAATCTTTCCACCATGCTCGCAAGCTTGTCATTCTAACGAGCTGCGTTGCATCTCAAGTTGCTCTTAGGACGCTGCTGTTTTGCATTTCCCTGTTAATATACTGTAGTTAGTTAGTAAGTTTGTTCTGTAGCATGACTTTTATAGTTTCTTCTTCTCACATTTAGTTATTGAACACTCCGGCTTTTCCTCTCAACTATGCAGAACATTCTTTTTATTGAATTATTAATGTGTATATTGAATTATTGAAGGAAGATAATTTCTGATCAGATTAATATTAACTCCCCGTAAAATATTAATGGCTCGTGTTAAAAACGATGAACTTACGGAACCATTAATATAATCATAAACAGACATAGTAGTGGTAGCGCGGAGTCAAATGTGCGAGGGCTCCTCCGGCCTCTTTTAATGCAGTTTCCCTTGAGGTTGGTGAATATGAAATATTGCAGCGGTCTACTTTGTACTCAGAAGCTTCGCTCATGTCATTGGCCAGTCCTGCCCCGGGGCTGACGGCCGTGTCGCAGGGGGAAGTTCACCAGCATTTGTCTCTAGGTTACCTTTGTCACCTTGTCCACACATGACCTGAACTATGGCCAGGGGAAAAGTTACAAAGATGTTTTGGTGTTAATATAGAGCTGGCCCCTTTATCACCTCTGCTGATTGGCAGAGCTCCACTGACAGATAATACTCAGCTCCTCCTCCCAGCTCTTGCTCTGAATGCTGGTGGCTAAACTCAAATAAGACTGGTGCTGGCTTTGCCGTCCTTTACCTTATTGTTTGTCTTTTTTCTTCTTCTTTTTTTTTCACAGGAAGTGGCCCAAAGTGAATTTCATCATGCGAGCCTAGAGCAGGTTAAATCTAGCCTTTTGTCAGTTTTGATTAAAACTCTCTTTAGATTAATGATATTCAGCAAAGATTTGATATATCATTTGCCATTCTTTGGTTTGTTATTACGATCTTCCCATTGTATTTGTAAAATATGGAAATCAGAAAAAAAATAAACCATTATTCTAACATAATGGTAAGCACCTAGAAAATATGGTTACATTAATTATGTTTTAAATGCTAATGCCAGTGAAGAACATAATAACGAAGACATGAAAGACTCCCTATTCAAAATCTGATAGCCAGGGAGAAGCAAATTATTTCAAATATTTGATATTTAAATTATTTTCAAATGAACTGAGACATGAGTAGAGCAGAGGCGAGTAGTTTCCCCTGGTGATCCTCCAGGCTCCTTTGTTTCCTTGGTGTGTCTCCAGCTCATTAATGTTCTAAGCATGTGAGAGAACCAGACCATACTCCGTAACCCATGGCTGGATGACACCTCGGGCCCAACACACACATATACAGTACATGCGCATACGTTCACACACACACGCACACACACGCATACACAAAAATCCCTCAGCTGTTTAAAGTCCACTGGCTCTTTCAGGAAGTGATGGCCGCCGAGCTGTCCTGATTAAAATGACAATAGTCTAATTAACTCGACCTCAGTGTCAGTGCACTAAACGGCTGATGGCCCGCCAGTTCCTGTTTGAAAACCCTTTGTCTCCTCATCGTCCAAAAATATGACTTTTTTTTTTTTTCTACAAAATGCCTCAACCCCATTTGATGGGATTTGCTAATGGCAATTATTTCTCATAAGCTAATTAAATCTAGGCAAAGTTTTCCATCCTTTTTTTTTTTTTTTTTCTTTTTTCCTCCCGTAGAAATCCTTCTGTACTGTCCTCCAGGGATTTATCATTTGGGGTATAATATCACAAGCACCTTCAAGCAATGTTAGTCATTTTAGATTATATACAATTTTAAAGTGGTGTTTTGGTGTTCAGCCTGATTTTATTTCAAACATTATCAATCAAATCATTCGCTGCCGGTTGTGTTTCCTTCTACTTTCTCACCCGTGATGTCCGTCGGTCAACAGGTCAAACTGCCTGATAGCAGAGGGCCAGCGATGGCACTGTCCAGCGACGTTTCTAAACCTTTGTAACCAGCAATATTTGAAAATGACGCTCAATTCAAGCCCCCCCCCCATTAATCTTTTGCATTGTTTGATGGACTCATCTAAAGTGCAAAGGAAAGAAAAAAGAACAACAACATTAAAAAAAAAAAAAAAAAACTTTAATGACTGAAGAAGAAACTGCTTTTTGTTCTATTATCCTTCTGTTGGTGATTAAGGTCTATAGGGAGATAATTACGCTTTAGTCTGGAGTTAATGAAACGAAAACTTCTCTTTTCTTGTGAAAAGGAAGGGCAGATCTTTTGTACTGCTATCTGCAGACATCTCCCACCCTTGACAAGGCACACAGAGAATTGGTTTTGTTTTAAGGTTGCAGCCCCCTCCGCTGCCTGTCAGTCTGTGGTTGATATGAGGGATCGGTGAATGAAGCCCGGAGTCAATGAGGTCTGTCTCCGCTGCACTGTTGCATCTGCCTGTCTGTGAACGTTAGGCATGCTGGAAAACATCAAATGAGAAGATCACAACAGGTCATCGGGGGATATGGGCTAATTTGAATAAAAGAAAATCAAGAAAAGGAAGAAGAAGAAACATATCTCCACTCTAATCACTACACCTTGTGTGTTTGTTGTCGAGGCGCTCCGCTTGCGGCAACAAGCATGTGTTTGCCATCAAGTGACCCCCGCTTTGTCGAACATAAAAGGAATGCACAGATTTCAATTTATCAACGCGGCAACACGGGAGCCATATGTATCATCTGACTTCAGACGCCCCTTCAGAACACATGGAGGTGTTGACCAAGCCATTGTCTGGAATGCCGAAGCCGCGCGGCACAAGTGGCGGCCAGAGAGCACATATTAAGCTGTCCTTGTGGAAGTTCACATCTGGTGTGCGGAGCTGTGTGTGTGTGTGTTTGTGTGTGAGACTATGGGGCAGCGTCCTCCCTTCCCTCACCCCTCCTGCCCCTCCAACAGCACTCTCACATTTCATCATCTGTTCTCCAGCGCCAGGGTGCTCCGGCACAAGTTGGCCGCTCTGGATCCATCTGTTGTTATTATTTTCCACTGATAATTGGCTTGAACAATGGAATGCCTGTGTCCCCCTTGCCTTTGAAACCCTACACCCTGTTTATTTTCCAGAGGTCTCATTTCTGCTCTCCTTTCTCTCTCTCTCTCTCTCTCTTTTTTACGCTCTCTCACCCCTCAATTTCTCCCCCCCCTCCTGTCAACTAGTGTCACCTCACTCCTAACCCCCTTCTCCCTTTCCTCCCCGTGATCCATTTGAGAGGATTTCACATGAAAATTACATCTTTGACTGGCCACATCAGTACGTGTCACTCAGCATCTGACGCTTCTCTCTAGATTTTCTGGAGGGGCTCAACTCCCTTTCTCCTCTGACTGGCAGTTTTTTTTTTTTTTTCAGGACTACATCACATACTTCTGCATTCTTGTCCTAAAAGGAAAGAAGAGATAGATGAAGAGAATGAGAGGGAGGGAGGGGAGATAGTGGGGACATAAGAGAGTCTTTAGAAAGAAAGACATTGGCCATTGGATGTTGGTATAAATCAATTTTTCCTGCCGATTAAAATTCAGCTTTTTCCACCAGGAGGTGTGTGGAGGAGAAGCATGTGTAAGGATGAATAAAAGGCTCACAAGGTGTGCTTCTTCTTTTTTCTTTTTTCTTTTTAATCGAGGACATCATTTAATGAAAACCCACACCAAAAAAAATGACCTACTTAACTTAATTAAATGTGATATTTTAAATTTTAATTAGTGTTTTAGGTTGTAATTAAGCAATTCCACGTTGAAGTCTTCATGCTGCGGTGACGTTGTGTGTAAACTGCATTCACCAACAATCTGACTAAATATTAGCGGCGAAGTAATTGGAAGTGTTTGCTTAAATGTAAAATTTTTCCAAATCGGACTCGGTGTAAACAAAGCAGTCATCCATTTTTCTTTTTTGTGCGTGACCATTGTGAAGTCATGCGTCCCCTTTTTTTTTTTTTTTTTCCAGCTTCTGTAATATCTTCTGCTATTCTCATTAAGGACATTTTTGAGGATCGAGGAAGTATTTTGTGTTGTTTTTTTTCTTTCTCCTTTTGTTCTGCCTTGTGCGACCGTGTTGATGTTCATTTGTTCTGCCTGCTCTTGTCTAATTAAAAGAGGCCAGGACAGGTAGAGCTCTCAGCAGGCATCTGCTCTGTGCCCGTTCCTCATTTGCTGAGTGTTTGTGTTTATGCAAAGGGGCCTCTTCCTGCATATTTAATCTAGAGCAAGGCACCGGCTTTTGTTGTGTTTTGACCACATACCTCTAGTCCCTCTCAACGCTGCAGTCCTGGGCTCTGGTTCTCTCTCTCTCTCACACATACACATGCGAACACACTTAGCTACCACACACTACTTCAACTACTTCATACCTGCTACTTTCGCTGGCAGCTTTCTCCTCTTCTTCAGAAGTGGATTTCAAACACTCAGTGCTTGGAGGGAATCTGCATCAGTATACAGTTTCATAAACATGATGAAAGCCTGTTTAACTGTTCATGGGTAAGTCTGTAAAGATTTCATTATCTTTACACACATTCTCTAATCGTTTTTTTCCCCTTCTCCTCCTCCTCCTCTTCCTCTTCTTGCCTTTTGTGGGTGAATGTATGCTTGTGTCCATGCGGGTGTGTTTATGGGTGTGTTCTGCAAGCGACTGGCAGAGTTTGTGCAAAGAGTGTAGATACAAGTGGGTTTCTCTGAGTGGTAGCAGCAGTTCAACATGTCTAGTGTTTACGATGTAGTGTAATATTGCATTTTGGTGAATTAATTCAGTCTAATAAATCCAGATTTTAGCCACAGAGATGAAGTAAATTAACCATTTGGTTAGCTTGCTGATCAAAAATGCCATACCCAGCATCCTAAAATGTGAAAATGTGCTTATTTACTTTGTCTGATATGATGATGACCTTAGTGTGTTTGGGTTTTGTACAGTTAGATAGACAGAACAAGCAATTTAAAGACCTCGCCTTGCCATTTTTCGCCATTTTTCGCCATTTTCTTACATTTTAGACAAACTGTTTGCTTGACTAATCAAATAATGTTCAATACATCAAAAGATCATAAACATAATGGGTAGTTGCAGCCCTGCTTGTGTGTTTATGTGTGCAATTTGACAACAAAATGCATATAGTGCAAAAATGATATTAAATGTTAAGCTAAAGTTTGTTCATTGAAAGTGAACTTCAGCTACAGTATCTATAGTATGTCCTAAATAAATAAAAACCCACCCCTTTACTGTCCTGATGTGGGTGTGCATGCAAGAAGTCTAGGTGTGTGTGTGTGCGGCCTGTGTGTGAAACGGTGTGTACGGCTTGATGTGCGAAATGTTCCTTTGCTCCGTGCTGCAGGGTTGGAGGTGAGAGTAAGTGTTAACCTCATGGTGATGCGTGAGGGTATTAGTTCCTCCCCTCACTCATCGCATCTTGTTCTCCCTTTGTCTTTGTCTGGGGAAATGGAATCTGCAGCTTATTGATATTAATAGCGCACAGGATCTGTGGTTGGAGAGGAGCTGGGACCTGGGCGAGAGTGGAAACCTGATATGGCTGGGTAGAATTGACAGTCCTACTTGACAGGGTGGAGAGGGGTAGGTTATAAAAATAGGATTGCATAATGTTCACTGTGCGTTAGCCCTTTGTGCGCTGTGCTGTACGGGCAGGATCAACTTTTTTTGAGTTAATGTCATATGTTAAGGTGAGGCTGCTGCCCCGCTTGTAACTTCTCAGCTGACAGAGAAAAAAAAATCACAATTTACTGATGGTTTCCCTCATGGATCAATAGAGTTCCTAGAGAATTCACTCATTTTGTATTCAGTGAGCTCATTTAAATACTGTTAAAGAAATGCGTGGCCTTGTTTGTTTTGGGTTAAGAGTGAAATTCCACTTCTGTGGTATTAAGACAGCAAAGCTCTCCATGTGCACTCTGTGTACTTTGTTCTTAGCTCAGCAAAACGTGAGGGCAGGTCCAAGAATCTGGGGGATCAGACAGGCCTGACATTCACCAGACTGCACTGTTGCCTTTTAAAGTTAGAAAAAAAAAAAATAGAAGAATCTGAAAAAAAAAAACACCCAGAATAAGGGCTGGCTGGATTGAAGTTGGGTTTAATTGGTGGGTTTTGAGTGTGTTTGCGTGTCAGAAACTGCTGTTGTTTACAGTCTGTGTGGGTGTTGCAATATAACGCCAAGATCCTGCCAATCACATCAAAAACAAAAAAACAACAATGCTTGTTTTTTCACTTTTTTTTTCAATCGCTGACTTTTTAGTCTTTACGAGACTTAGCCATGTTTTTCATTTAATCAGTCCTTCTTAATAAAAGCCCAGAAGAAAAGAGGGAGAAAATAGTGTGCAGTCAGCCCTTTTAGCAGATCAGATCATACAGTGAGCAGCTGCATTTGTTGAGAAGTGAGTCATGCTTTAGATTTTCCTGTGTTTCAGAGCACAGACAGTGACTTGGAAAATCTCCTGTACACACCCTAAAAACAAACACCAGTGACCCTGTATATTGATATCACTGACTCTACACAACTAAAACTCTCCTACGCCCTCTTTTTTATTTACACAATGCTCTTAATACAGATCCACCAGCCTTGAGGAGTGTTGAACCAGTACCGCTGCTTTTTTTTTTTTTTTGGTGTGTGTTTTATTCAAACACACTGTTGGGCCCTGGCATGATAAATAGATACTGTAGATTTATTCAGATGCTGATACTAAGTGGTCCAAACATCCAGGATGGGCTGTAAAGAACCACGAGACAACTCTGGCAGCCTTCTATTGACAACCATTGAGTTGAGCATTAATTAATATGGTAATGATGTGTGAAGGTTCATTAACGAGCCGCCACAGAAGTAGCCACAGATACAGTATTAAGCGTGCTTAGAGTAATTAATGGAATAACTTTACTTAGTGGTAAATATTCATGGGCCCTCATCTTTTTGTCTGCACAGTGTGAAGAGAGAGGAGAGCCTGTCCATTAGAGGAGCTGAAGAGCTGTCCACAGTGAATGCAGGCCTTTTGTTGGGATTGGGTGCGTTTCAGTGGAGGGGTATTAATTCATATTTTGAACATGCAATCTTACAACAAAGCCAAAGGCACTGATAACATACCTGGGACTAGAGAGCATATTGTGAAGCCGCGACCCCTTCACAAATAGGGAAGTCCACTTCACAGGTTTGTGGACAGAATAAAATGAGTCTTTGTTCATGCTCAGATGTAACCACAGCAGTTCATTACCATAGCAAAAAACCCTTCTGATTGTCCATTTCCTCTGAAAATAGGGTGTTTGCGTGTTTTTTCCTCCACGGCTACAATGAAGCCTGTGGTATTTGCATACAGAATGGAAACATTTATGTGGATCATCTGGTCCTCTAAAGGTATCGGGCTAATGGTTAGGTTATCTATTGCACACAAGAGTCTTGTAACTACTGTGAGATATTTTTTTTTTTGTCAAAAGTCGTTTGTTGTCCTATTTTCTACTTTGTTTAACACAGCAGACCGACAATATCCTCTCAAGACTTTACAAGAGAAGCTTGCAAAGTACTCCCGAGTTTCCTTTGTCTTTCGAAATTGTTGCATTTTGATTCATATTCTTAGCTTAGGCCTCTGACTGAGCATGCACATAACCCACCTAGGTGGGTAATTATCTCAACCAGGAGTTGTTCTATTCCCTAAAATCTCAATGTGGGAGTGTGTGATGGGCTCGGTTTTCCCAACCGGGCGAACCAGCATGTGCTTGTTTATCCTCACCCTACGATCTCTGCACCCCCACTGTTCTAAATGGCAATATTACAGCCTTGTGCTGTTTGAAATGGAGACAATTATCTGTTTAGGTATTACAAGATGGGCATTATATTACAAGGAGAAAAGGCGTACAGCTGCTATCAGGATCCCGTTGTTGCCTTTTCTCTCCAATACAAATTTTCCTTCATTAAAATGATGGAACATTTATCTAAATGGATGTTATGCATTGGGTAAACTCATTTAGCTCCTGGGGCTCTTTCAGGTGATGGGAATTAATGATGTTTAGTAGTTTGAAACTGAAAATATCTGTCATTTGTCACCACTCGCCATTGAATTACGATTCCATTGATGATATGTTAATTGAAGTGTAATGAATCACAATAATAGGGTAGTTGTGTGGGAATGGTCCATTTTCGATGATTGTTCAACCCTCAGTAGAGTTCAGAGCGAGCTGCGTGTTGACTCGTGTTTTCAACAAGGGCATTTAACTCATAATTAATGCTGAAACTGGGCAAGTTGGGCCGCCGTGTTTTTATCTGTGTTCAGTCTGCTTTAGATATACACTTGTACAAATGCCCGGCCACAGTTTTGACTGCCAAATGTAAACGGCAAGAAAGAACAGTAGGAGAGGGAGTTGGAGCTTTTTTTTTTTTTTCCCTCCCCTTTCATATTTGGATATGCTTTAATGCTTTTATTCAAATTCACCTGAGATATTGCGCCACAGTCACTTCTCAGTTTACCATAAAAATAAGATTTTGTTTCCTTCTCTCTCTCTCTTTTTTTTTTTCATCTCTCTTTTCCTGGGTTGAGTGCTCAGTTAGGAAAGCCGTGCGCATGCAGATCAGGGCCACCCAGGGGAGTTGAGTCAGGGCAGAGCAGGTACAGATACAGTGTGTTCACCAGCAGGGGGGGCCAAGAAGGGCATCTCCTGTCAGTAATATGAAAAGTTTTTGTCTTGCAAATAAACCATTCACTCACAGACAGCCCCATTGTTCATTTGTTATCACCAGTGGGTGTAGTTGTAGTTAACAGACAGATGGAAATGCAAGGATGTGTCCGACGGTGACAATAGGAGGCTAAAGGAAGATCAACGAAAGGTGCCTTTTGCAATGGCTCTGAGCTGAAATGGTGGCTTTTCCTTTCCTAGCAGGCCGCGGTAGGTACACTGACTGGTACGGCTTCACACAAACAAAGGAAAAGCAAACAGCACAGGAATGCAGAGAATCGATTTCTTTCGGATGATTTCTCAGAAGATATAAGACTGTTTGTGCATGTTATCAATTCTAATCAATAGCAACTGGTGGGCGTATTATTGGTAGCGTTTAGTTTACACCACTGTACTCTGTGTTTCTGTCTTTTTTTTTTTTTGTAAATTGGCTTCCTGGATGCTGATGACAAGTATTATGATCAGCAGCGGTAATTATTTCATAACTAGAAATGATTTTACATTTTGTGTCTGCAGGGCGAGGAGGCTGTTTTACCATCGCTGGAACTGAAGATTGCTTTGAATAAGCAAGTTCGTGCAGAAGGTAAACACACAATCATTCACCAGACTCCGTGTGTGTGTGTGTGTGTGTGTGTGAATGCTCTATTGAATTGGCTTAATAATTAACTGAATGCAGTGTGGTTGTCTTGTTTGTGTACTGTATTTTGTGTGTGTACACGTGGGCAAGAGGGTGGGCAGGAGGCTAGACAGGTGTACCCTGTCAGTGTTTTGAGAAGCTGCTGATCTGAAACTAGCATGGTGAGTAGTAAAGAGACAGTTTTCCCTGGAGGTGATAATGGACTTAGGTTAGTTGCGTGATTAGAAGTTTTACAATACTTTAACCGTGTAAGAACTTGTGAAAAGCGAGAGCCATGTGCGCTGCTGCTGAGTTTGGAGAAGTTGGCTCAAATATGGTAATGCCATGTTTACCAAACAAGAAAGGGACGTTGCGGTACACACACTGTTATGGTTGGCATCTCAGCTTTTCTGCTTGATATCTCGTGTTGGCTCCTCGCGCCCGTCTCCCTATCTGAGAGCGTTTGAGGCCCCCCTTGGATGTGAACCTTCAGCCGGAGCGATCGGGTGAGGAGTAGTAGGACTTGAAGGGGGGGGAAGTGGCGTGTTTGTGTGGAAGGGAGGTGTTAACACTTCAGGAGCTCAGGGCTTCAGAGGAGGAGTGCGTCTGCTTTCCGTCTCGTACAAGTTTAACCTCACGTCATCTCTTTCTCTTATTCTCTTTGTCTGCGTTTTATCATTTCCTCTCTGTCTGTCTGTCTGTCCCTCCCTCTAGTAACATGTCGGGACTCGTAGGTAGATACACAGGACATGTGTAACTGTACATCTGAGCAGAGCTTTCTTTGTTAATATCTATTACAGAGCAACAGAGCTGTTATGAACAACAACATTTGACATGTAACTTGGCTTCACGAAATGTTTGATTTTGGTTTTGAAAGCATTGTTTGGTAGTTATTAAAATAAACAGCTGTGTGCCATTTAGAATTGGGGAAATCCTCATGTACAGTTATAAATTATAGCACAGCTTTTTATTGTTTGTATGGCAATATCCTCATTTTAGTAGTTCCATTAACTTATGCTAATAGATGATTTTTTGTTTTAGGTTGAAACAAAATGCTAAATTTAAACATTTTCTTCATACAAAAAATTGAAATTTACAACAGTTATATTTTTTGAAACAGCATTTAGTTAAACCCACAATAAAAATGTAATAGATTAATTTGCATTATTAAACCAGAATCTGTTTTAAAGCACTTATTGATGCATGATTCTCTTCCTTAATGTCAACTTGCTACAGATTTTGGAAAGTACACAAGAGCACCTTTAAGCGCCATCTTTACAGTTAGACTAGTTATATTTCATGTTATAGTAAGAGGAGGTCCTCGTCACCCCAGCATGTTAAACAGTCTCTCATTGGGTTCAGGCATTCACCCCTTTACATTTAGAAAACAGAGCCTCGAAGAAAATGGAAGCGGAGAATTCAGTGTTGCTGCAGTTTATCTGGAGTGCATTCTCCACATACTCAGGTCCACTCCAGCAGGCCCCTCAGCTGCCTGCTCCAGATGTAAGATCAGCCCTGAAATCTTCCAAATGGTTGTGTAATTAATGTTAATGTGGCAAAATCAGCTTAATTATTGACATAAGCTTCCAATGTGATTTTGATTGCATCACTAATGCAGAAATCCCTGTGGCAGCTTATGGGATTAATATGTCTTGGTGTTTAAAGCTCTTTTAAAGAGCAATAGAGTCAAATAAGGCGAGTGCGTGAAAAGCATGTACGGCGCTCATTTCTCCCTACGTTTCGACCAACCGTACTTTTGAAGACATTCATGGTTAATTCTATGCAAATTCGATTATAGGAATTTAAAACGCAGGCTTGAAGCAGTCAGACAAAAGTTCCGATGTAGGAATCTGGAATGTTTATCATCATCATATGGGCATTTCTACGCAATAGGGCCGCCTCTGATGTGGTCGATTTATTCCGACCTGATGACATCCAGCTTTCCAGAAAAAGAGAAATTCTCAAATGCCCAAAACATGCTGCTCTGTATTAGGGGGGCTTCAAAATATTATTGTCTCGTGTTGGACTTCATTTGAATTTCATGAATCCATGTAAAGGAGAAAAGAACACTTTGTGCAAACATGCAGTTTGTTGTATTTCTCCCTTTGCTGTAAATGCTGCGGCTTGTATTGCTTTCGTTTTAGCCGTTGAAGTTTCTTTGTTTAATCTACTTTTTATGGGAGTGTTAAGAATAAACAAATGGATTCATGAGTTGGACTCACAGAAAGGTCGTGTTCAGATTTATGCTGGGATGAAAATAGGGCCTCTGTAATAGTTCCCTTGACTGCATTTATTGCTTACTTTAAAAAAGTAATTTCTTTATATCAGCATCAAGCTGAAAATTGCCATGTATTAGTATTAGGCTTGGTAAGCTTCTAATTCTGTGGCATTTACAGCCGGCTGTGTTTCCATGCATTTATAACACTTTGATTCTTAAGAGCTCCTTTAATCGCTTATGCCTTGCTTGGAACATAATAAACAACTCGCTGTAGCGAAAGTGCCACATGGGGGAGATTTCTAGCAAGAAAGTTAAACGCTTCTGTCACTGGCAGTTTTGTTGCTGTGTTTTTCATGCACTGTAAGTACCGTAATCTACTCTCCGAGCTTATCTGCGGTAGTTAAAAACAGTGACAGGCAGAATAGATGCAAGGCAGCGTGAAAATGAAAAATTATCGTCCCTACAAAGACGTCACAATAGAAACCAAGGCACAGACATAACGCGACGGTGTGCCTGTGTCTTTTCCTGTTGATTGAGATCGCAGGATGTGTCAAAGCCTTCTAAACACCCTCACTGGCCACCGTCTGCTTTCCCTATCTGATGCTCTGCTCCCATGGCTGCATCAGCTGCTATCTGAACACACTCTGGCAGATTGCCCGCCTCTGTATTGTCCGACTAAACAGGTTGCACAGTTAGATGCATGCCTTATGCTGAATACAGAATGTTACACGGTGGCACAACATTCTTATATTCTCGTGCTTCTCTTATACCTCTCGTGCGAATTATCTTCTTTTACGAGGTAGATGCTGATAACGTTATCGCAGATGTGTGATCTTAAAGCTACTTAAAATGTCTTCTTTTTTTTTTTTGAGGAAATGCATCTGACAAGTTTCAATCTATTTTTCTATCAGCATCAAACAGACATGTCTTCTTTTGGTCTGAAACATACTGATGGATGTACACACTCTGGACTCGCTCACAGAGTGAGGAGCTCTGATAATGTCAGTCGGCTACCAGGTGCAGATGGCTAACGCGACAGAGTTTTCGGGAGAGATTGACTGAGGCGACAAAAGTAAGCAAATTCCGGCTGCAGATGTGTCGTCTTACAGCAAGATGAAAAGAAAATCACAAACCCAAGAGGAAAAAAAAAAAGTGCAAAGGCTTTCTTTTTCAGCTTGGGCTTCAGAAAATATGAAATAGAACTAATAAATGGGATTGGCTTGTTGTCCTCTGAGCAACATGACTACACAGAGGTTTTTTGTGCAAACCTGGGGAAGCAGACAGACTGGCTTTCCAACAAAACAATACACTGTTCTGCAGCTGGTATCTGACATTGCCTAACATATAGACATACATTGCATATTTATAATTTAGGATGCAGTCAAAGGTTTCTCGTTGGTTTGCGCCACAACTAGTGAAGGTCTGTGACTATGTAAGGAAATTCCAAAAAGTTCCTACAAGCCGCAGTGATTCTTATTTGGATAGTTTTGACTTTGTTGCACTCACTTCATGTCATGGTAAATATCACTTTGGCAGTCCTTTGCTTTTCTCCGTTTATTTTAGAAAACAAATCCCTTTTAGGGATAAAGCACCTGGTGGGGCTACTTAATGGAATGGCTTCAGCTCTACGCAAATAAACAGCTTGCATTTTTGGTGCGAGATTAGGAATGAGGCTGAGGGAGAGAGAGCGAGAGAGAGAGAGAGCGAGAGAGGTGGGTAAAAACCAAACAATAAAAGTCAACATGTGGAGAGGACAGAAGTGGAGGAGGTGCACGTCTGCTTCGACTTCCTACTATAGCTGACAGTATGTACAGTATGGCTGTACAAACGCATGTGATCACCGGCAGCCTGTGAGCTTTGGACCTTTGTAACTTTATGTTGTTTTTTTTCCACTTTATGCTGAGGTAGAGCTCTTTTTTTTTTTTTTTTTTTTTAAATGTCTGACCAGTGAGTCAGCGGTAGTTATTCAAAAGAGCTGGAAAATATTGGAGGCTTTGTTTTCCTCACTTGCACGTACACAAACATGCGGTCATGGCTTTTCTTAACCTGGAAAAAGATAGCGTGATAAACAGAGCCAATGAAAAGTGAGTGAACAGGGAGGAGGAAAAGTGACCGGTGAAACATAAACAAAAAACGAGGACTACATCTTTTAAATAGATCAAAATGCCTTTGAAAATGGAGCCTTTGAATTCAGTTGTATAAAAAAAATTATTTCATTCATCGTCACGTTTGCCACCCTGCTCCGATTCACTTTACATATTGGTAGCAACCTCTCACGTGCTTCGTTGTCTAGATGATGTTAAAATAATACTGAGTAAGAATTAAATGTGCAGGTTTATTTTCCTTGAAAATACTTGAATTTCCTGAAAATTCTACATATGAAAATTGCCATCCACACTCAGTCTCAGTGGTGCATTAGAATGCCTTCTACATAAGTATACAAGAGATATATGTAATAGCTAACGTTTTTGCAATCTAGAGACTTTTTCTGGCGACTAAGTGGTAAAGTAAGATGAATCAGTGAATCACAGTGACGTATGGTTCCAGAGGCAGGGCCAAGAGGAGGCTCGAGGTGGCCACCACTCCACCCAGCCGGTAGTGAAGTCTGGTGAAGGGGTTCGCACATACTCATAGAAGTGGAGTTATATCCAAACCTGATGTAATTTATATAAATTGTAATATCAACAGTTAAAAACACACACACTCAAAAAAATAAAAACACAAGATACCAGTTTTTATGCCAACTTTATACCCCTATGAAATCTTATCTGGCTCTGTCACTGATTCTACAAATTTGGTTCCACCCGTACTACACTTCTACAGTTTCATTTAGCAGACGCTTTTATCCAAAGCCACGTACATCTCAGAGCAGATAGAACACAAGCAAAGATCTAGTCAGGAGAAAACAATCTAGATAAGTGCCATAGAGCAAGTTCAAGTGTGATAGGACGTTGATGCCAATACCAGGCTGTGTGGGAGGTAATAGGATTTTGTTTGTTTGTTTGTTTTCAGTCTGTCAAGTGCAAAGGTGTTCAGTGAAGAGCTGGGTCTTTAGTCTTTTCTTAAAGACTGAGGGGGAGTCAGCAGATTGATCAGAGTTTGGTCACTCGCTCCACCACTGGGGAACCACAGAGGAGAAGAGTCCAGCTATCGATACTTCTCTCAGGGCTAGTTTGCAAACTAGTTGGGAAACTACTACAGCAACCAAGTTAACTGCTAGCACACCAGCTAGGTGGGCTAATGCTAACTGGCTGTTTGCTCAGATTGTTTACGATTTTTTATCTTATTTGTGGAACAGATTATGCCGTCACTAAGGATGGTTGAATAAAAGTGAATAGTGCAGCGCAGCTAATGAGCTCTGTCCAGATGGTTGGGTGTTGGTCAGTGGTGCAAATTTGCATGTCATTCATCAAATTTAAACTTGATGAGACAACTGAAGATATAAATGTGTGTCCCTTTGTTGGTCATTTCTCTATTCTCCTCCCTTTTCTATGGAAAAATCTACTAGCTTTGTAGGAAACTGTATAATTTTGGACAAATGATACCACCTCTAGTTTCCGCTCTCTCCACCATCGCTTCTATTGTGTTTCAGTGAAGCCAGTCACAATATTTACACTTTTTTATTGACTACTATGGCGTTGTCACATGCTCAGTTTCATCTTCCGCGGAAAGACTACTGTCTGTGAAAGATGGTGGATCAGTGGCGGAGGGCAGGCCGACGCAGAGGGGAAAATGTATTTTAAACTGAGCCGCCATAGTGTGGACACGGCCTGAAAGGGACGGAAAAACTGAAAGACTATTTCTAACCAAATGTGGGTGTGTTTATGTAATCAAATAAAAAAGGTGGAGGCATTTTTTAAACTGATATTTATTTATATTTTCTCCCTCTCTCTCTCTTCTCTTTTTTTTTTTTTTGCTCTGGTTTTAGCCTTGGCTCCTGCGTTGTTTTCATAAACAAAGTCTCTCTGGCCAACTCGAAAAAAAACACAGGGCTTGCTCAGTGCATTGAAAACAGGAATGACAAACACCATTAGCTGAAAAATTTCCATCTCATTGCAACTATGTTATTGTTTACTTTACCATACACGTCCTAATATGGTTACCTCCCTGTCAAAGCGGGGCAGAGCCGAGCTGAGGGGCCCTCGCAGGGAGACGCTTTCAGCTGCCACTTAGACAATAAGAAACAAATGTCACAGCTCGGCAAAACAGCCTGGCTTTCACAGTCTTACAGTACTTGGCCTTCCACGCTGCTTGGCTCAGGCTCCCGTGTGATATTTATCTACTCTCCAGTGTTAGATGCCCTCACAATGTACCCCCACCTCTTCTCTGTCCCCCTCTCTTCTTGTCTTCCTTCTGTCTTTCTTTATTTGTGTATATCTCTCCATCGATCTCTGTCCCTGTCCCGGTGTTAGCTATGTGTGGGTTGACTGATGGGCCTCTGTTTGCTGTGTTAAGTTATTTATCAGGGGGGGTGGGGTGATGTGTTTGGAGTGGCTGTTGCCCTCCTCCCTGTGGCCGAGCGGAGGCCAGTTCAGCTGCAGGTCACGCCCTGGGCCCGAAGCCGACGCCGCGTTTGAACTGGAAACATCTTGGCCATGCTTAGAGACCCTTTATAATACTTGGATAAAATCACAACCGCACAAACTCCAAAAAAACCCTGGGATACTGTAGGGGGAAATGTAGCATTTTAGAGGCTGTGGCATTTTTACTCTAATTGCTCTGAAGTTTGCTGAAGAATCCGCTGTTGTTGTGAATACTAATCTGTCTGCTCTTTTTGCAGTAGTGGGCAGTTTTGTGCGAGCACTTAGCAATCCAAAAATCCAGGTAAAATGTCACGAGAATCCAAAAAACTGGACGTTGCTTAAATTGCCTAGCATTTGAGAGAATTCTCCATGGATAGCCGGCGTGTAAGCTATTAGGTATTAGGGTCAGAGAACCTCACCACAGGTTCGTCTGGCAGTAGGTGGAAATAGGGTTCTTTCGGATGCATGGGCTTTCTTTTCCCCAGTTGGTGGAGGATGATGGCAGCCTCACCTCAATCCTAAAATCCTCACGTTTATGATATTTGCCCAGTATTATCTGTGCCTGCGGATGAATGGGAGGACAGAGCATGAGGAATGTAGAAGGTCAGACTGCGTGATTTACACAGTACAGAGCCATAGAATCCTTGGGAAAATACTTGGGCTGGGATCAAACAGACATCATGTGACATGACCTTTAAAGTCATGCATTTTACTCCTCTTTGGCAAACGATGCACTAAATGTAAAACAATTTCTGTTCCATCATTTCAAAAACAAATGCAAGTTAAGTAGAATGCTTTTTAAAAAAATAAATCATCTGTGCCTTAATAGAGATTCTGGTACTTAAGGCGGTATTTGGCACAACATTGTGCTGTTATGTGTTGCAGATCTTGCTTGTGGTCTGATGGTATTTTTACATGTTTTGTTTTTACTATACTACAGATCCAGCGTTTCATTAGTGAAGTTATTTAATCAAAGTTGTGGTGTCAAAACCTTCAAAAAATGCCAGCATTGGAAATATACATTCATAGTAAAAAACCAGTGTCTTTTTCTGAATTTCGTTTGAGATCCTTTCTTTTAATCCGATTGGCAAACTGCCACAGACTGAACACATACAGTGAGTCACAATGACTTTGATATTTGTGAAGTGTACACACAGAAGGAGCAACAACCAAGTAATCAAATAATTAGCTATCAATTGACATTTTTACCTTATAATGATGATTAATTTATTGTTCTTTTTTTAACTACAGTTCAGGCTAACATTCTGTTCATTATTTCATCAGTGTTTGTTCAGGCCTAACTGTAATTTCCACTCCATTGCAGTTATATTTTGTTGATAAGCTAATAGCACTGACCTTTTATGCTTTTTTTTTTTTTTTTTTTTTCCATCTGAGGGGAAAGACTATACCCTCTTTGACGTTAATGAACTGTTTACTGGCTTCAAGGTCAGTTTCTGAGAAAGGCAGCAGGTTTTCTTGTAAACATATTTACAGCCAAAGATGTGTAAACATTGTAAATGTATACAGGTGCAGCAGGGCCGATACTGGCATATTTTCCTTTTTCCTCTTTGTTTTTTTCCTGACCTTTCCCCCTGTGACACACGCATAGAGGCTGTTGTGTGCATATGTGTTTATTTCTGGAAGCACTTTAAAGTAATATGTGCGTCAACAAAAAGCAAAAAAGCAAAAAAAAAAAAACATACTCTTAGAAAGCGCTTACTGTTGTGCTTACTCACAATATACAGCTGATAGGGGAGAGAAGGAGAGGAGAGGCAGATAGCAAGGCAAATGCAGGACTAGTGGGGGTATTAAATATGAATTAATGGAATGTTGCTCAGGCACATCTCTGGGTGTAGTGTAGTGTTGAAAAATAAAATTTATGTTGCCAGCTACTAGCCGTGAAGGTGCATTTGGACTTAGTATCCTTTAATTAGAAGTGAGATATTAGCATTTCATAGGGCTTTATGCTGGGTGAGGGGATCGGCCGGCCACCGCGCCTTCATTAGCCAGCTTCTCTGTGTAATGAGTGCCGTCATTAGCTGATGGAGTGGATTTGCCCTAGCTCTACCTTGAAAGGCACATCTTTTACATACTTGCAAGGAATAAGGCCTTTTAATGGATTTCTTAATGAATAAAATAAGATGCCACTTCTTTAAAATTTGACGAGTGCATTTCTGATAATGTACACCACTGGCTGCTGCCCCCTTTTTTGTTGCATTATTAGCAAAAGGAAAAGTGTAATACTTGGTGGAAATAATAGTGGAAAAAGGGAAGGTAGTCTTAGTGCGAGTGAGTTTTTGGAAAAGTTTAAAAAAAATGAAAACCATTGAAAATTCTGAATTATACCAACAATATGTGGACGGTGGGTTGATCTTCATTAATATGCACATGAAATAAGGCGTGTGTGATTCCTGTCAGCGGTCTGCGGAAGGGCTCTCTGTGCTACGGTGCTACATGTTAAAACTCACCATGTTTATCAAAAAAGAAAAAATGGCAGGACAGCTATCGGATAAACCTGAATGCAAATTATATGTGTGTCTGTGCCGGAGTGTGTGCACATTCAACAACAGTCAAGGCAGTCAGAGCAGAGGTGTTTTTTTGTGATATGGAAGTCTCCCTAAGCCTTTGGCTGCGGCTCCATTCTCAGAATCAGCCGTGAAGTGATTAGTATTTTATTGATGAGCTCCTGAAGTGGCAAGTGTGGGAAATTGGATCTTTGATCTCCTGGAGTTTGGGAAATATATCCTGAGTGTGTGGAGCTCTCCAGGTAAAACACCCCCATCTTACCAACAGCACCGCGATACACACAGACACACACACACACACACATACATGCACACAGACAGACAGACATGTCGTTTGGGAGGGATATTCCTCCCCTTCTCCAAAACACATATTTGTTTTGGATGTTTTCACTGAGAGTCTACACAGTGATTACAGATGTTCATTAACAAAATTGGGTATTTGTTTTAAACTTTAACCAATCACTTTGATATGCTAATTACAGTGTAATTTAATTTGAGCCCTGTAATGATGATGCTGTTATTATGGACATAAATGATGCAGTTAAGCAGAGAGTAATCTCATTTGCATACTGTACATGCCAGTAAATTAAGCCCTTTCCTGCGTTGCTTCAGCTTTAATTTTCCACTCCTTTTCACACAGCATCCCTCAGCCCCTGTGCCTAATAGCAAGCCAGCTTGTTTGATGTGGAGAGCCGCTTCCTCACACTAAATCTAGTCACAATATGTAATACATAAAGGCTCTCATTATAACTCTAAGTGCCCTTTTAAGAAGTTGGTATTAATAAGCAGGCGAGCTTTTCATGCTTTTGTAGTGATGCACAAAAACAGTTTTGTCCCTCACCATAATCATCTTCAACATTGCTTAATCTGCATGTGAGAAATAAAAACTATCATGGCTGTAATAATGATGTACCGGGGAATACTTAAAGAGCCCCTAATCAGATTGTATATGTCTCCCTCTATGTGTTGATCAGACATATCTTCAAAGAAGTGATTGTATTTTGATACTCTTACTTTGAAAAAAAGATGAAGGGCACTTGGAAGGTTTTTTTCTTTTTTTTTTTCCCCCTCCTCACAAAAAATTAATTGAAAAAATATTGCCTTATTGTATGTTTAGCGCAAATAATTTGGCTCCGTTTCTTTGTACACACGTGTTTTGATGTCTGTATGAAAGAGGCATATTTCTGACAGAGGGACACGGCCGGCCTTGATAAAAAGCTCCTGTGTCTTCATTAGAGAAGCAGCACCTCATGGTGTCTGATTGTCTGATGTTTGCAGTGAGAAGGTAAACATGTTTGTCATACAGAGGTGTATTTATGCTGATCAAACATGTGAGATGGGCCACGGTGAATGTTAAGGACTTTGGCTCAACGGCTCTGCGAACGCACAGCCTCGCAAATGGGCTGAACTTGCCCTTACATCCCCCTGCTAGCAAACAGAGTCCGTCTTGCCTTTCTGTTTTGAAGGTGGGTTAGGAGGGCGGTTTATGGACTTTAACACCGACAATACAATTGCCCTTCACTGAGAATGCTCCTCCATTTTGTACCATAAAGAATATTATTTTTCTGCCAGCCAATTTTCTCTGTTAGTCTCTAATTGGCTACATAAATCTCGGCCGTTGAGGGTGAGAAATGTTGCGGTGTCACACAGTGTAATCTTCACCCTTATTTACCAATTCATTAAGATTCATTGATGCAGGATCGGTGAGAGGAAATGACAACATAAATCAGGCCTCCAACATAATGACCCTAATCAGTTGGGAATTGCAGAAAATGTCATGATGAACTATGTCCTTGTATTAGTGCCACTGTACATTGTCATTGTGCTGCTTTATGAGTGGGACGCATCATCCTGACATGGGCTGTATTTAACAAAAAAGAGTTGTTAAAACCTGATTCCATTAAAACGCAGAAATTCATGTAAGGTCTTTTGGTATTTAGCCCTTCGCCCTTTATCTTCAATTTAACTGCTTAATGGAACGCACAAACTCCCTTCCTTTTTAACCCTCTCTGTCCTCTCTGTGGGAAGCTGGGGCTTTTACCATTATAACATGCTTCTTAGGCTTAAATGACCCCGGTACCACCTAGAGGAAGAATTGCTCCTTCAGAGGCAGTCGGAGGGGGTCAGTGGGTAAGACCGCTCCCGTAGCAATGACAGTGAATCAGATGTCTGAAAGCAAATTGCTGTTGTGTTATAGATACCTAAAGTCAGTAAATTCCAAGCAGCCATTGAACAATGACAGTTTTAGGTGGGAAACTATTGAAATAGAATAGCCACTGCATTACCATGCCGTTATTTGTGTGTAAAGGTTAATGATTGTGTCTGAAAAATCAATAGCTTTAACTTAATCTCTTTGTGAGTAACTCTAAACAAAAGAGGTGGCAGACATACACCTGCTGTGTGCTTTTGTCTGTGGAGAAACATTAAACACTATTAAGAATCATTTAAAATGCATTGGTTAGGCCAGACCCTACCATTTTTCCAGTTATCATGAGAGGAAACATAATAAATGCATCTACCACAGCTGATGACTTACTCGATAGTAATTAGCGGCTTACTTTGTGTATTGAGCTGTGGCTTACCACAGGTCTGCCTTGATGATTTAACAGAACTGCAAAGCTTTTTCCGAAAATGATTAGGCTACATGTTGTCAGCGCACAAAAGGAAGCGTGCACTTCAGTGAGTTGTCTTCCCCCCCCCCCGAAAGGCAGCAATTCTAATAATATTGTCCTTTCTTTGCGTACGCACGCAATATTAATTAGACAAGTTCGTTAAGGCTAACCTTGGTGTTCCCAGGAAAATGCAACTGACACATTTCCTCTCCACAAGTTCGCATGGGAGCAGCCCTTACATGGATTCTAGTAAAAATGATTAAAAATATATGACACACTTTAAGTAATGTTAAAACAATAAGTGCTTTTGCAGCTCCCATAGGATGCTGATAGATTGGAGTTGTGTTTTTCTTCGGGTATGCACGTCTGACAGGTCTAATTGGTAAGAAGAGCTTGAGGGAAGGCAATGCTTACTTTTTCCTTTGCATTGAGCCTCTGGTCAGAAAAAAGCGGCCCCTCGTCTCCTGGTGTCTGTCCTCTCTCGCTGTAGTGTTAATGGGCATGAGCCACATGTGAGCGAGATTATCAAAGTCAAATGAAGGAGAGTCGCTGAGAAAATGTGTGGCGAACCACTCCTAAAAGAGGCTCCACATCCCAGAATTACTATTCCATTCATGCACAACCAGATTTAAACTCATTAGACTTCTCTATTTACTTAGTCTCTATCGGCCCTAGTTGTACTAAAAATACCATGGCCTGCCTTACTTTGGCACATTCCGTCATTGTCTGTGCACAGCAGGCCTTTACTCCGAGGTGTTTCTCAGATGGCTCCACGCAAAGGAGACAAACTGGTTTGTGTATTTTCTGAAATTATGGATCTACTCAGATTCTCTACTGGAGTCTGCCTTCTAGTACCCTTCTTATTGTTAATTTATCCGAGCTTGTAGCGTGATAATAGGTTGATATTCATATGAATCACCACTGCTTGTATGCTAAGCCCCTCTCCTCCTGCTCGTGGTGTTAGTAATAGGTTTGGATCTAGATTTCATGCTTCAGAATCCTATTGCAGTCATCCTGATGTGTTATAAATATGTGTTTTGCTCATATTTTATGCCTTCCTTCCATGGGGGTAACAGTTTTTAGGGGGGGCACTAGATTATATCAGGAGGGGAAGTGGAGTCAAAACACTGTGGATTCTGGGTAGGGAAGCCTCACTGGATGGCTTCAGCTCAGCAGATGGCAAGTTGTTGTATGTATGAAAAATTCATGGTCAAGGTGACGCTCAGCTTGAAAGTCCCCACAATGCCTTATCTGCCTTGTCTTTAGTTACCATTTATTTTTAGGGCAATTCAGTTTTTGATGTAATAGGCAGAGTATCCAATAATCTTACTGTTGAAGTCGCACATAAATGAAGTAATCAACACTAGACCCTTTAATTTATGACAGATAGCTTTTTTTTTCCAGTTCAGCTCCACCTAATTCCTTTATTTTTTTTTGTTGTTGTCTTCTTTCCACTCCTTACTCTTGCTGTTGTGAGTTCCAGTGTTTGCAGCCCTCAGATATCCTTTGTTATTTCCACAAACCCAGTTACTGAATAATTGAAAGGGGTAAATGTTTAACATGCTTTTACAAGTTCCTCGCTGTGCTGTTGTGAAGAGCCACTGTTTGTTGGGTTTGGAAGAAACACTTGGTTGCTTTGCTTGACAATGATGTGTTTCCATAGGAGACCACCTCCATCGCTGCCCACCCCACCGTGGCCCATCTTGTTCTCATTCACGGTGGCTTGCTAGCAGCTGCAACACACCAGCTTTAATGCGTCTTCAGATGTCAGAAGAATGACTTTTTGTTTATCTTGACTTTTGCCTCGCTGTTTATTCTTGTCAAAGCAGCATTTGCATCGACCTTGATTCCCTAAAGCCTGGCCCCCCTCTCCTCCCCTCCTACAACCTGTTTACACTATGCCTGCCCCGAGTGTCACCTAGGAAATGGGCTGATCATTCCACCTGGTTAATATTAAATGGCTCCTGCAAGGAGATGTGTTTGTTCATAAACACAAACCCCTGTTCCTCCTGTTTACTGTAGCCATGGCAGCAATCACTTATTAAACAAACAGCTGCTTTGTTTGCCAGTGTGAGTGGTCTGCTTATACCCAGTACAAGGTCTGGGAAGAACTTGGAAAACGCTTCTGTGTCTCGTGTGGTGCAGCAATTTTTTTTGCAGGGTGGTGGTGGTTGGGCTGCGTGTTACTTCTATATTGTCACAGTAGTCTGGAGATATGCTTTGCTTATCTGTGACTTGGTTGAAGTGGCTGACAAGATTACATGGTTGTTTGGTCTGACTGTGAAGTCTCCTTTGGCAGAATGTCATCCCAGGCGTTAGTTTCTCAGCCAGAGAATTGTAGTTGGAGCGGCGATGAGATGTCCAGATTCTGTGTTGTTTTGATCAAGGTAGTTCTGGTTTGCAAGATGCCGATTTCGGAGATGATACGTGGAACGCGAGCGCGGGAGGGAGTCCAGTTTGGAACGCTGGTTGAAATTTAGCCCAATTTCTGTGCCTCTCGTCCCGTGGAAGATTTCCAAGAGACAGATACTCAGAGTAGTTTGTTATCAGTGATAAGGGCTGTGATAATGGATTACTTAACATGCAGCTTGTGTTTGTCTTTTGATTTTTCCCTGGAATCGGGAGCCAAAATACAGGAAAACATAAGACTCTTTAAGAAACCTTGAGAAGCATTCTGTTGTTGCACCTTTTGGTACACGCCGATGTGTTGTCTAGTCTAGCAACCAAGCCGAACCTAAACAGCTCTAAAGTGAACCTCTCCCCATTGTCTCCTCCTTTGTGTGTCTTTATCTCCCACCCAAGAAATGTTGTGCTTTTGTTGTGTGCTTGTGTAAACAAGGGCTGTGTGAGAACTTGGCGAATCGAAGCAGGTGGCCACTGAGGCTTTACTGTCATGAGCATTAAAGAAAAACAGAACACGGAGAAGGGTCAAAGCACAGCTGCACGGGCCGACCCTACCTTGAATCGACTGCTGACTTGTTTGAGCTGTTGAATTCCAGGCAAGCATGACAGGGGGACAGGCATTAGATTTCCAGCGAGGGAGGGGACGAGGCGGAGAGGCAGGGTTGATGAGCTCTGGCCGCCGGCTGTTCTTAACCTTCAACCTGTCTGGTCAGGTGGGAGACACATGTGACTCTTGTTTGTACTGTACTCCTCATATTTGAGGCAGGGGAAACAAAACAAACTGTAAACAAACAGAAACTCCGACCTTTTTTATTATCCAGTGTTTGTTCCAAACACTTGTTTTGTTTTGCAAGCACTCCCCCCCCCCCCAAAAAACAGACAGGCATCTAATAATCAACAACACAGCCAGTTCTTTTTTGTACAAACTGTTGTTGCCTTGTTTTGATCTCCTGGAATTTCCATTATTTTGATTCCTTTTTCTTTATTTTTTATTCTTTGCTCTTTTCCGGCTCAGAAAATACGTTGACATGCTCCATTAATAACAAGAAGCATTATTTTTATTTTTCTTCTCATGCCTCCTTTTGTCTATTGTTTTATGTTGAAATGTTTGTGTTTGGACCATGAATACGTATGTTCTTAACCCCAGTAACTACACCCCTTTTAGCAGGACACTTGACCCATAATTACAGCCGAATTTGTGTGCGTCGTATAAATGGAACGGACGGAAAAACTTAGAGCTTTTTGAGTCATCGCAGACAAGGCTATCCCCTGAGCAAAGTGAAAATAAATAGATAGATAAACAAACTCAGGGCCAAGTCACGTGGCAGAGTTGCCCGGGCCCCAGCTGATGATGGTGTCCCTGCCTCAGCGCTTCACAGATTAACATTGTTATCAGCACAACTCTCTAATAAGGCTCTTTCCTATCTGCTTGATATTTATGATGGATAATGCCCATTTTCCATTTTCTTTTTTCCTCCAATTTTTTCACTCATGATATTGCAGCTTTGAATTATTCTGTGGTAAAATTAATGAGAAAGTAGATTTATGGGTTTCATTTGTTTGTCAATTCGAAAATTAATTGGGTGTTAATTTTAGCCATCCCCTCATCAGTGCCGGTTCCAAGCATGCGCGCATTACTTTGCATTCATTGTAGCCTCTCTCTCCTTTATTGTGGGTCACTAGTTTTGCATACATTAAAATAGGCCCGCGGCTCATTCTCTTGATTACTTTTGGAGATGCCATGCATTTGGAAATTTACGCCTTTCCGTTACAATTATGAAAATTTTGCATGGAATGACAGTGCATGTATAATAGCCATTACTGCCCCCCCCCTACCCCCCACCCCCCTTCTGTAGCTTAAGAAAAAAGAAAGAAGGGCCGCTTTTTTCCCCTGCATGTGGAAAAATGTCTTTTATTTGAAAAATAAGTGGGGGTGAATAACGTCAGCACATGGTTTATTTCAAATGGCATTTAATTTCGCCCGAGAATGTGTGTTTCTAATTGGTGTCTCAGAAAGGGAGTCGGTGCAAGCGAAGGCCTGTAGATGGAGTTGTGGCTGGCTGCGTCCCATCCCACAGTATTCCTCTTGCTCACTCCTTGTTTAGAAAATCCCATTATGGAGGCAGGCCGTGCCAGACTGGTGGGGTGAGCCGGGTCAACATCTGTCTGGAGGGAGAGGGGGGCCGGCTCTAGTCCCAGCCCAGAGAACAGGGCCTGTAGGCTGGGCCCAAGCTGCTCAGACAGGCCCCTGAGTGTGGGGGCGTTGTGACACACAACTGAACCGGCACAGGCCACAGTGTCAGATGACTCATTCAGTTATGCTTCTTGCAAGGAGGGCTTCTACAGGAGAGGAGATGTAAACCATAGCGCGCTTTGGGTTTGATTTTTGTTCTGGTACTGTTTTAGCTCCCCGTAGCTTAAAACTGCTACTGGTGATACTGAGCTGGGAGCCTGTTCCTGAGAACCAGGATTTAAAACAGCAGTGCTGCTTATGGCACTGTTTATTCTTTTAAATAATCCCATGTCTAGATTATTATCTCGCCTATACTCTGTAAATATTCTTACGTGACAAGTTGTCAACCTCAATTTCCTATCTGTCAGCCTGAGTGTGTGTCCCCGTGGTGTCTGGCTGTGTGTCTGTATCTTGTTTAGATCGGATCTCTGGAGACACCGTGCCTATGTACCTGAGCACATATTAAGTCACATTGCCCTTCCTGCTACGCGCCTTAAATGCAACACCATAAATCTGCATTTGGTTCCATTTTCACATTCTTTCATGATGAGGCCCAGTGTTTTAAAGGCATTTATTCTGCTTCATATAAATAATTAATCAGCCAAGTTAATTCGCTTCTGCCTGACTTGGTCAGCTTCATTAACTGCCCTGGAATTGGGAGGCTAGACGCGTTGCGCCAATGAGGCCTGTGACCAGCGCACAATAGCTGTAAATCATTCCACTGATTTAAGGAATACAGGCACAGATATGCACCAGTGTCACTGGCACTTATCCCCAGAGAGACAGAGGGGGTGTGGTGGGGAAGACGGCATGTCTGTCTGGCTTTTGTGTATCCAAAAACAGAACAGAGGATGTAACATGTAAGCAAATAGCTGTGTATTCACACTTAACACTGATTACTACTGCAATATTTTTTACAAAGACCATGCAATAGTATTTAAAACTGCACTGCCAGTATTTGTATGCTGCTCTTCGGAGTTGGATTAAGTTATGAAAGGCAAATTTTTTTTTCTTCCATTTTAAAGCCATTTATTTATATTCAGAACTGCATTTCGGTGTTAATTGAGCACCCCTTAAGGATTTGACTGTTTTTGCTCAGCCTCAGATTGGATGTTTCTCATGGAGATCCTTTGGCAGGCCTCACACAGTCGCCCTGTTTCCCATTAAAAAGCCATTCTGCCGTGGTTCTTCTGGGAGTCATGCAAGTAAATATATCCATTTCCATAGAAAGTGTTTTGTTTTGGAGGTCCAGTGTTTTCTTGGGCTCCTCTGCTCTCACTCAACTCAGGTTGGGTTCCTCTCCGATGTGTGCTGGACCCCAACCCCTCCACCGCACCCCTGCATATCCCCTATAATGGAGAACACAAACAAAACCTGAGTCCCGCTCACTTTTCTCCAGCCCAGTGTGGACTTGTCATCTGCAAAGGATCCGCACCGGAAAAGACAAAACAAAGGAGCTGTTCATTGCTCTGTTTAGAAGCAGTCTGTGAGTGTGTGTGTCTGTTTGCCTCATTGCATATGCTACAAGCAAACAAACAAGACACAGGGAAGCACAAACCAGCAGGGAAACCTGCAATAAAAGTGAAATTGTGTGGGAAGGATATGACAGATGTTTATAGTTTGGCCCACAGTTGAAATGCGACCTCATTGCTGTGTGTTTTAACAGCTGTTTCTCTCTGTCTCTGTCCCTGTTTTCTCTTTTTCTGTGTCTTCTCTCAGGTTTTTAAGTCATGATGCAAGAATCTGGGACGGAGGCCACGAGCAACGGACCAGCCAATCAAAATGGAGGAGCAAGCGTGGAGGGTGTACCCAGGGAGGGACGACCCAAAAGTGCCACGCCATCAGTGGACCTCCTGCATCTCCAGCAGCACCAGGTAAACCAACCCCTCTTTCACACCTGTCTTCACTTTATTAAGCCATGTCAACAGCAGGCCCAATCCTCCTCTTAAAGTGCCACTTAATATTTAATCCCCCCTCAAAGTACATCTAGTACATAAACACATTATTATTATTATTTATGTATATTGAGGCCCTTTTTGAATATTTAAAGAAGGAGAAGTGCTCTCTCTGTGTGATTGTGTTTGGTTGTGAATGTGTTTATTGTAGCATGCAGCATCTGCATTTTGGTAAAATATTTATAATGATGTTCTGACATATTTTAAGTATGTAGGTGTCGCAGGATTTTGTAGACAGTTAAGAAACCATTACATCCAATAGGATGACAGCATTTTCCTCTGGCTCATTGTAAACACACCTCACACTCACAACTAATGCCACACTCTGCCGTGTTAACCAATGAGGTGCGGAGATGCACGCCAGCGTTATCGTCGGTGAAGCTGAAACATTTTCACCATCTCAGACTTGAGGCAAACAGACAAGCTCTTTCTGTTGGTGTCAGCGTTATGTGTGGCACACGACATTGTGTTTAAGGAAACAACATTGAAAAGATCAGTGTGTCTTCTGCTATCTTGGTCTATCCGACAGCACAACTAGGGTTGTTGTCAGGAGCTGTTTGGTGATGATGCACAGGCTCTGTGCCGTTGTCTGTTGTCACAGCACATCCATCAGCATTTGTACAGGGAAAAAAAACAAGGCTGCGGCGTGGAACACAGAGGATGTGGCATTGTAACGTATAGAGCTGAGCAATAACTCAGTGTTACCATTTATCATCTTTCAGCAAAATTATCGTGGCATTATGATGATATGATATTTGGACACTGTGATAAACAATTCTTTTGTCAGAAAAGATGATAACAGCCAGATTCACTCGTATCTCATTTTAGGAACAGAGCTAAACAGCCTAGCATTGTGATAAGCCATTGCCTGGCATCTCAGCTGATGTTGTTCACAGGTAAATGCAGTGATAATTGCAGTAGTACACAAAGGTTTTGTCATATGACATAATTCGTTTCAAATGTGTCGCTTAGATCTATTGATATGTCAGCAGTAACAGTAAAACACTGTTGTCAGTTGTCATATCTTTCACTGTTTCCCTCTTTTGCATTAACCTTTATTTAATTGTTGAGCATAGATGTGTGCATAAAGTATGTCTGAATAACTGGTAAAGGGGCAAACATGCAGTATGAGCTAAATGTGATGCTGTCAGAAGGCTTCTGGGCTTTGGAACAGCGCGCCTCTCATAATCACATTTTTGTGGCATTACATGGGAGTGTTAGTTGATCAGTATGTAGAAAGGGTGCATCAATGTGTGTCCACTTCCTCAGTCTTAGACTGTAAAGCCTCTAGGCTTCCCCAGATCTACTCTTCATCCCCACTCCCCCACCTCCAGACCCCAGTCCAAGGCCCCACCTCCCACCCATCTTTTTTTCCAGCTCAGAATGAGCATGTCGTCAGTGAGAAAATCACAGCCATACTGAATTCATTACTGCAGTAGTCACACAAAACCATGGATAAAATTTCAATAACTGCAGGCCACAGTTGAGTAAACAGTTGCACTGAAACTTAATTCCTGTTGACTTTTCCTTCATTCTTTGCCAGGGGCACATTCTGATTCGCTCTGCAAAGACAACAGGGTTACAACTTTGATAAATGTGAGGCAGGGGAGAGGGAGAGAGAGAGAGAGAGAGAAGAAAGTGTCATGGATGTGCACTTGACACCGAGAAGGGATGGAAATAAAGCCCTGCCACTAGAATAGAGCCAGTCGTCCAAGCATGGTCCCTGTTTTCTAGTCATCCAGAAAGAACTATTGCTCTCCAGCATCTGCCCTGGCATTTAAAGAGGGAAAACAAGAAACTCTCTCCATCCCAATTCAATATAATAAAGTCAAATTTTCTGCCCTGTGCTTTCCGCTGTGGTAAATAACAAGCGCTTTTTGCTTCATGCCTTTTGAACAAATTCAGTGGTTAATTCCTGTGGCCTGCGTTTGGACTTGAAATAGAGGGAGGTGTATTAATTGTTGTGGTTGATAAATGACGCATGGATGGCAACGAAGGACGAGATGTCTCACTCTCAGCTCCTGACACTGGACTTTGATGGGCTACTTACCAGGGTAGTGTTACTGGCAAGGCAGGCAGGCAGTCTTTTTATTCTCCCATTAGACTAACCCAGGATTTTCACTCATGCACCATGAACCATGTTAATTGTCCCCAGGGCATTACGATCTTCGCTCAATTACTTGATAACTTTTTACTTTTGTGGCATTTCACAGTCTTTCTTTCAAGTTTTATTTGCGGCTCGCACTAATACGCCTCTAACTGACACACTGAGGGTTTTTTTTTTTTTTCTTCTGCATTCTTTGTTCTCCACAAAACATCCAAGATGCTATTACCCCTTTAGGTGATGTAAAAATCAATCTAAAATGTTCCCAGACTCAAAGTGCAAATGTCTGAGAGTCCCCTGAGTGAGCCGCAACAACAAACCTGGCAGTGGCATATCATTTATTCTTATTAGGGAACATAACTATGAAAGACAGTCCTCATTAATAAAGATGGGGGATGAAATAATTGTAATCTGTTTGATCATCTTGATTCTGACAGGGGAATTCATCTTGTAGACTAGTCAGATTTGGGGGAAGTGGACCATAAGCTTGATTTAAGCATCTCTATTAGTAAGTCAAATACTGTTTGTTAAGAGCTAAGGGTGAAAAAAAAAAAAAAAGAGGTGCTGTCTGGCGTCTTTTCTTTCCTAGATGCTGTTGAAATTTAGCAGATTTCACTTTTTAAGGAACTCAATGTGGTATCTGTTGTGTTGTAATCGTTAGACATTTGGGCAAATGCTTGTTGTACATCTTGTTGTCCTCTGTTTTGCTGTTGCTTGTGTTAGACGTCTCTGTTTTGAGAGCACGAATAGATTTTTTTTTTTTCTTAGCACATATGTGTCTGCGGCAGAATCAGTTTATTTTCTGTCTGTTTTTGTTTGTGTTGCAGAAGTTGTGGTTTTAACGTTATCCACATGAGGAAGTGAAGATACTGTAGGGGAGAAATAAAACAACAACAATAGTATGAAAGAGTTGCGCTTTTGCAATAACCTGTTTTGTGATTTAAATGATTTTGCAACAGGAAGTTTTGTTGTGCAGCTGTAGCTGTCAGATAAACACACGCTGGCAGTAATAATGTTAGGGACGTTGTATTAGCTCCGGAGCTGCTGTCTTCGGGACATTCTGCTCCCTACCAGTGTTTCCTCTGATATATGGTTATTTTCAGCAAAGCGTCTCACCTGTTTAACAAGTCAATCTCTGATCAAAATTTGGTTCAGTTGATACAACTCTAGTGCATTAAATATTAATATCCTGTCATTTAGGAGAGCCCTTTTAATACACTTAGCCCGACCGCTAAAATATCTTCTGTCTCTTCCTCTCAGTGATACTGTACACCCAAAAACATATAAAACAGGGATGAATAATTGCTTTTCTTTTATTGCATACACATCTAGCATACTGTCAAACAAGTGCATTTAAAGATTTGCTTCATATTGAAAGATAAGACCCAGCCAATTATGAGTATTTTTTTTTCTCCTCCCGCTTGCTCTGCCTCTGTGGTCGAGGTGTCCGTCGTGTTGCGTGTACAGAGAGGAGAGAGTGACACGCATAACAGTGGCTGCAGAAAGAGCTGAGCGGGCACAGGTTTCCTGTTTGCATAATGCAAGTCTTACACGGTCCCTGGTGGAGGCTTGAGAAGGTGGAAATGCACATCTTAGCCACTGTCACCGAGCTCTCTGCTGCCGAGCTTCAGGGAGAAGTGCTACATGATCAGCCTCGCTATCCCAGTCCATTCACACAGGCACACACACACACACACACAGATATACAGTTCACATATGAGCACATTCAAGCTCAGTAAGAATAGAGGGCCCAAAGGCCAGGCCTTGGAGTGCAAGACCTGCTGGTTTCTGACATCCAGTCCACATTAGTGGCTAATGGTCAGACTGAGAGAGTTAACAGCACCAGGTCAGAGAGGAGGCCAGAGAGCATTTTCTGCCTCAGATCTCTGCTAATCGTATGTGCTCTGCTGCAGAGTTGAGGGCAAGAAGGAGTGAGTGCTATGCCTGGGTTGAAATACATACACTGCTACACAACAAGAACACAGTCTTATCACTGCGCTTTTGAATTGAATTCCTGCATTATCTCTATATTTGTTTTACTGCAGTTATATATATATATATATATGTGTGTGTGTGTGTGTGTGTGTGTGCAATGCTGAATATTTAACATGTGTGATGAAGCCTCCTTTGCTCTGGGTGCTTTTTGACCAGTAGCTGTGGTGCATTATCCCATTGAAAGTGTGCCTCTTTCCTTAGACTTGTCATCTAACTCACACACACACACACACACACACACACACACAGTTTGTGCGAGTGTGCATCCACATAGCAGATTACACTGAAAGGATCCGAGTCCCCGCGGTCTGGCTGAGCATACTCCTCCATCTCTAGGAGCTCTCAGGTATCTTCATGTATACTGTTCATTTTGTCACAGGAGGCCAAGCGCAGGCTCCGACTTATTGGAAAATCTGGCAGAGAGGATAACATCAGTGTTATGACACTGCATATTGCCCTAAATTGCTTATTGGTAAAATGATAGTGCTCGTCCAATTTGAATAATTTTATGGAATCCCTCACAGAACAGTTTAATTATGTTATCACACAACTGGCAACATCTGTCTTTATACCACAGCACATGACAGTTTTATTACAGGCTGAATTTCTTTGCTGGTTCTGGCAATTGATGTGTGATCTGATTAATAATCACACAGATGGAGGTGAAAATTGAACAGTGATGCGTTGCTATGTTGAAAAAAAAAAGGGGAAATAATTATTAAAGGAAAAAAAAAAAAGAACACAGCCTCCGCCGCTGAAAATATCACGACTGTTTTGCCTAACACTCGTACTGCTCTCATTTGAATCATCTTTTTTTTTTTTTTTTTTAAACAGTTTTTAATCTGAAGAAGAAAAAAAATCTGTTTAGTCTAGGTGCAACTTTTAAAATCCTTTTTGTCACCCAGGTTTTGTTAGTGAGGTTTCTGGAGGTAAACCACCCAGCACCTCTCCTTTGTCTTATGGATGCCTTCCAAGACAGCCAGCCTATGAACTCATCCATTTTGTTGAGTCTACCTCCAGCCGCTGCTCTCCGACTGAGAAGAGATGAAGCACAGGTTGCATGTGTGCCGAAACCCATAGTTTAAAATAGTTGAATGTTGCTCGGGTCGACATCCTGTTTACACACTCTGCTTATGTGGGCAGCAGGAGGGGGATCACAGGAGTTGTTTGACATTGCGGTAATCAGAATGGACACACATAGGAACACATGCGCGCGCTCAAGTACGCTCCATCATCTCTCATCATAGCTCGGCGCAAAAACATGCTCTGTAGTGAAGTTAACTTTTATTTACTCATTCATAATAATAATTTAGAAGAAAAACAACATGTTGATGGAGACATTGACAGTAGGTGAGTTTTGTTGTGTTATTAAATTCATACTTAGACTGTTGAAGACATCTGTGGTGGACGATGCTTGACTCATTCGAGGCGGTGCAAATTTAAATAACCAACAAAAGAAATGAAAATAAAACATGAACTAAGAGTATGACCACACCAAAACAGATTATTTTGAAAATGCCAGTGACCATATTAACTTACATTTTCATCATTTTAATAATTTAATGCTAATTTTTAAAAAAGATTTTTATGCATACAAATATAGACGCTGGAAGAAATGTGATAAGCTGCATGTTTGGAATAAACAGATGGTTGAAGCGCATCATCCAACGCATCATTCAATCATATTAATCTGTTTTTTGGTGTTATTGGGTGTAATATCTCCCAGTGGAAAAATCGTGTTCATGAGGAAACCTGTCAAGGAAGTGCGCATGTATAAATGCCTCAATTGTAAATGATGCGAGTGTATGCTGGTATCATTAGGAAGAGTGAAGTGGCTCTCATTGTGTGGCGCCCGGATGGTCTTTGATGGCCGTGGTCTGCGTGTTTGTGCTGAAGTGGGCAACTCTAAACTTTGAGCAGGTGTCTGAAGCAGCTGGCTGGAGGCAGACAGGGAAACACGTCTGCATCAGTTCAGTATTAAATGGCTTAGAGAGAGGCCTCGGCTAGCCAGAGGACTAATGCATCCTCAATGTTTTATTTAAAGTAGTGCCAACAACTGCTTCTGAATGCTCCACATCAAGATGCACACACACACACACACACAAGTCCTCACACACACACACATGCACACACTCGCACAGGCACACAGAGTAATTTTGCGCTGTTTAGCGGAACAACTTGTGTGTTTAGTGTTGTAAATAAGTAACCGTTTTAACAGGGCCTCAGGAGGCTGTGGTTGGGAAAGTACACGCTCAGACATGACTAGCTTTAATGGCCATTGTCAGAACGCAGTTTAAACAAAACCCTTTCTTCACCCGATTGGAATGTTTACATTTAGTTGAATAATAATGCCATTTTAAGGAGAAGCTATTCTTTAAGGATAGCCAATCTGACCCAATTTATTAGGGATAGACTTAAGGATGCACAATTCCTCTTGGGAAAACATTCAAGCGCAGTGCCTATTCATTTTTAATGAGAGCACTACTTTAAAAACTTCATAGAATTAATATGTATCAGTGAAGTCTTTCCTGTGCAGAAAACTTCAGGGTAATTAATATTCATAGGCTGTGCTTGTTAACACCCCCAATGCTAGTGCAATGTAGATCCAATTAACATAGAATGGACCCCAAGGATTTGGGCAGATAAGGGTTAAATGAGCTATTGAAATTGAAACTGGGACCGTCTCCTTTTAAAACACTTATTTGTTTCAATAAGCCCTAATCCTTGTTGCAGATTAAGGCATCTTTTGAGTGCACATGTGAATGGCTACAAAGGTAGAGTTGCCTCAGATAGTTCACCAAGAGTCTGTATGTGCATAGAAATTGTTGATGTGTGTGTGTGCACATATGCATGCATGTTTAAATGCATGTGCATGTGGATGCGCGCGTGCACTTGCTTGTATACATGTATGCATAGAGGGCATCACCTACACAGCCAAGCTAATGTGAAAACCCTGTAGTGAGCCTGGCTTTTATATCTTATTCATAATCTTTTGGCACAATGTGGGTAATAGACATCAGTGTTCATTCTTGGCACCCGCCTGCAAGCACTGGTCAGGCTGGGTGACACGGGGGGAAGTTCTGGAGTTCTAAGGGGAGCAAGATCACCATACAGGAGGAAAATGCTGCCCTTTACCGTTTGTTAGCACACAGACTACTGATATTGCTCCCCAGAGCACCCTGAGACAACTGTGCTTTGGAAAGACTCAGTGTTTAAGACTAGGTTTAAACAGGTGAGCTGACTGATAGGAGGGGACAAGAATGTGTCTTGGAAAAAAGGAGAGCAGAGAAGCCATTTATTACCTTTTTCTAAGGTGGCCCTAACCCTTACCCTTATTCTGCTCCAACCCTGTCCTCAGGTTTTGCTTTGTTTCCATCGATGTTAACGTTGCAAAATGATCAGGAAAGCAGAATGAGCACATGTTTACAGTGAAAAAAAGAAAAGAAAGTTGACTTAAACTCTAATCTGCTTGGAACTAAATCAAATTAAGCTTTGAGATTTGTTGCTTTCAGCTGGCCAAGATATTTTGGTTTAAGTCCCTGGTGTGGGTCAAGCTCCAAAACCATGATGATGACATGATCAAGGTTAATTTGTCAGACTTTGGAAAGCTCCCTCCAAAGCCACAGAAGACATGCTGCAAATGTTTTCACTGGCTGAGTTTTGCTCCTCGTGACAAGCACACTGACCTTGCTGGAATGCCCCTTTAAAATCCACACCTGTTCAAGGGGTAGAAAAGAAGTATTTTTATGTACATATTGTGGATGTCGTACATTCACAAACACAATGTACAAAAGTGTTATCTCAATAATCAGCCACATTTAACTAATTTGTCAATTTTTGCTTTGTTTTTTTTAAAATGTTTTTCTCTGCCACATGATGCAGAAGGCTTAAAATATCAAGAAATAACATTTTAGCCAGATTCTCCAGCTTTATTTTGCTTTATTGGGCTGGAAATGAGCCATGCATGTAGTGTGTACATGTGCCATGGACTTGGATGGATTTTCTTATTGTTCAGCCCCTTTTAACTGTAAAAGCTTTATTCCTTGTAAACTATCAGCGCTGTGAAGTGACAGCCAGCTTTTTAAAGCATTGCTCGAGAACTTAGGTTGAAAATAACAAGAATAATTTAATATGTAAATAAAACCTTACGTAATGATTTTAAAATAGTGTTATAGTAAATAGTCATTACGGCTCACATGCACTGTGTGTATTCTCTGTTTCTATTATGCATTTAAAAAAAAAAAGAAAGGAAGAAAGTGGACAGCTCTGTTTTTGGCATGAAGGGTGGAAGATGATAAACTACCAATTCTGATGATCAAATGAGCCTTCATTGAAGTAAATATGCATGGACAGCCAGACCATGTATAGGTCTCTTAGAGTAAATTTGATTGTTTGACATGTATTCACCCATCAAAGTATGTATCAGTGATTAATAACAACCCCCTGCGCGTTCAGCAGTGACATGGCCTCTATTTGAGAGAAAAATGGCACAGGTCGGTATTCACTGGTGAATAGCTGTATACCATTTAGAGAATGATATGCCATGATGGGATGTCTCGTCATAAATAATAGTGATGGCACCTCGGCATCCTGTGAATGACATGTGCCATAAATACTTAGCCAGGCCGGAGACAATGGTTCACATAAATCCTGGTGCAACCCTTTTCTCTGTTAAGAAAAAAAAAAAAAAAAGACAGAAAAAAGATATATATTATTCAAATGAACAATAAAAACAAATGTTTTTCCCTCCCCAGTTGGTAACAGAGAGAGACCTCCAGGACAATGTGTGCCGCTCCCTCACTGTGGTCTCTGATACGCTGTTGTTATTTGCTTGTTTACAGTCTTTGACATGATGTAATGGGATGGCTGTGAAAGTACTAGCCAGTAAATGGCACAGAAAATAAGACAGTCCTTTATGTCTTCCCACTCCGCTTTTCTCCTTTTCTCCCCCCCCTTTTTTTTCTTGTTTTTTTGCTGCAAACGGGGAATATGTTCTGCGTTTGACTGAAGGAACATGAGCCTTGAATATAAGTAACTGTTTTTTGCATTAGGTACTCCCTGGAGGTAGGGGGGGGAAATATCATGTCCCTGCGTGAAATCTGAATGTGAAATCTAGCAGAAAGAAATATTTATGACCATTTTCTGCTTGATTAGAGCTGGATGACATGCCTTAGGAGACAGTGAGTGGACAAAAGGCAGCAGTGCTGCTTCTGGGCAGATGTTAAGAAAGAGTTGTTTAAGGAGGAGGGCATTCTGTCCGTGGACTCTGTGTGCGTGTCTGTGGGTGGGATGGGGGGGGGTCGGGGTTGAAGCATGGCAGGGGAAATTGAGTAAGTCCGACCGGAGTGTACTGGCAGGCACAAGATCCATCACAGGCCTTGTTCTCACCGCCGCAAAATACACAAGCAATCTCTCTCAGATGCCACGCTAAGTGTAATACCTGAAACATGCACGGTGGCTCATTGAGAAACAAAACTAAATATGAGCGTGAATTGGATAGAATAGCATCCCTGCATGCTTTGCTGTGTCAGGTAGACATTTAACTCCTGGCTGAAATTTGTCAATCGTTTTTGGTGAACTGGGATGTAGTTCTTTGTGATGTTACTACAGCGTTACTCAGCCATTTGGTTTTGATTATAGATAGATGGATAGATGGACAGCTATGCGCATCGTTGCAAGTAAACAAAAACTACAGACAGTCATTTGAAAAACATTTAAGAAACACCTAACAACGGATCTACGCGGACCTGCTGCCACTCAGAGGGGCGCACCGGATATTAATCGATTAATTATGGCATTTTACTGCTTTTATCCAATTCCTCAGAACCCGGCAGCCTTTCAGGTACAAGCTAACGTGGTAGATACGTCTACTAACCTATTGACTCTGCACTGTTAGAGCTTTTAAAGTTTAGTTTAATGATGCTAAATTTTTTACATTTACAATTCTACAAGCTAACTCGGTCATGTTGGGCCTAAATAATTGTGCTTTATTAGCATCTACAATGCCTGGAAAGTCCTTGCTATCTGTCCGTTTCATTTTGAGCACAATTCAGACACAATTAGTCCTACTTCTATAAATCTAACAGTCTCCCCACTGATAGTTAAAGATAGCTTTTAATGTAAGGTACCCTTTGCAAGGAGACATTTTTACATTTGTGAAGGTTACTGCTGCAGTTGTGTATTAATTATACATTTGTTTCATGAGTAAATAATAATAGTAATAACAAACACCCACTAGAGGGAAGTCTGAGTAAAGTGGCTGAATTGAACAGAGAGCCCCCTTACCTCTTGATTTGGAAAGGTCACTTGGTTTGATGTGGCTGTGGCAGTGCTTTTGCATATAAAAGAAAAAAAAGAAGTGAATATTTTTAAATCACGTATGTACACTCAAGAGGTTTTTTGAATTTCAGCACATTCAGTGAAGGTACTGGACTTCGAATTCCCACCTTTACAGCAGTATTTAGACAGTAGTGGAAATTTAGTTACTGTTATTGTGCATACTGCATTATTATATGTGTGGCTTTTAAAAGCTGGAAGTGCCACTTGGAAATTATATCAGCTGTAACCTAATACTGCTTTGCCACATTGACATATTTTATCCCATCCATGTGAATGCAGTATATCAGTAACGCCTCGTGGGAATTTCTTCAGATTTCAAAGTGTTCACTTGGACTCGAGGATGACCTGATTAGATTTTGGGAGGTAACTGAGACCTTACAAAAAACAGGTCTTTGGTCACAACTCAGTAATTGATATTTCAATTATGGGACATTTTCACACAGATGTCTAACAGGATAAAATGACTTTGCTGTGAAATCGTATTGTTCTGTGAAAACACTTATTATTATTATTCAATGTCATAACTCGGGAACAAAAGAGGTGATTGTGACCATATTTAAAATTTCATTAGATTGATGACACTAATCGTGGGCGCCTGTCATCAACATGTAGCAGTTATATAGATCCTCTGTGCTGCTGTGTGTGAGGAGCTTCTGTTGTTTGGACAGACATGGACGTAAACTACAACTTGACTGGTAAGTGGAGGCATACAGGCAACGTAGTAACTGTTCTTTATTTGTATGTTTTATTCATCTGAAAAGAACAATGCCATTTGCAATGATTAGCTTTTTTCAGTATGTTTTATTTATTTGTTGTGGCTCACTGCAGTATCTTGTTTTGAAATTTTGGTTGCTACTCGCTATGCCCCGTCCCGTGTCATGCTGCCCTACCTGCAGGGTGGCCAGGTCACTGTTGTGGCGGTCCTCCATATCACTCAGTTGACAAACTCCTTCTCCATCGTCTGTGACTGCAGCTGGCGACTGTTCAGCTCTCTGGGATATTCAATACAAACTGGAGGGCTACCTCAACTACAATATCCCATATCCCATAAATATAACGTGTTGTTTAATAATTCTTTCTTTAAAAAGCATAGGTGTGCCTCTTTCTACGTGCTCACACATCTCCCACCTCCATCACACCCCACGTGACGTGATCGTCCATCGCGTTTTGCCAATTCGCCCAACCTGAATCAGGACAAGTGCCAACATTTAAATAATCTGTTAATTACTGTATTGGTGCAATTGTCTCTGGCAGCAGATTGATTGTGTTTAGATGGAGCCTGTGACAGGGGAGAAGCCTCAGCTCTTAGAGCCATTTCCAATGGATCAGAGAAGTACAAAATTGAGAGTATGATTAATTTTTCAATTTCTCTCTGCGGATATCTAATAATTGTGCCCATAGATAGCCAAGGGCTCTTATTAAACATTAACATGCAAAAGAAAAGTTAGAATCAGAAAGATGGTATTTTGGATTGAATAATGTAAAATATCTGTAGGGCAACAGAGAAAGCAGCAAACTATTCCAGGTTTATTCTTCAAATGTTTTCCACCACTGCAATGCCTACTACTAATTACTGAGCTCTTATCTGCACACTCAACACTATATTTATTTTTCCTCATTGCTAAATGCAAATTTCTCTAACCTTTTAATAACATGTACATGTCAGTAATTTTTAAAAGGTATCATTAGAAATGTCATTTGGACTCTGCCAGGATTGTGTTTTTAATTGGTATGTAACGCCACTGGACAGACAAGTTTTTATTTTTTAATTCAAGTTTTTGATAATTAATGCAAGACTATCTCCAACATAAAAAATGCTCGGCCCTTTGATCTGGTAAAGGGAGTGTTGCGAGGCACATGGTTCTTATTAAAATAAATCAGCATGTTATCTCCTGGCTCTCCAGTAGAGAGGCACTATGCCTTTAAGAAGTGGCGCCTCGGAGGAGGTTCCACCTTCAGGTCTCACTCTGTCTCCTTCTGTCTCTCTTACTGTCTTTCTCTGTTTCCTCCTGTGCTGTCTCCATCACTTTGTTCACTTCCACATAATATCATCATCATCTCAGATAGCTGTGGCACAGGAGAACTGCATTTGTTGATCAGATTTGGCTTGGCTGACGCCTCCTCCCTGGAAGTACGGGGATGCGCGTGTAATGCTTGCCTGAGCCCAGCCATCGCCGGCTGATTGAGTGATCATGCCTGTCATAGAACAAGATAACCACATCAGTAAATACTCTCCACTCCTCAGCCCCTCGCCATCAACCCACCACTACCAGCAGCAGAGCGGCTCTTCACGCACTCTAATGCTCTGTGTTGTGTCACGAACGTCTAAGTTTAAATTGTGATACATATGTAGTCCTTTCTTTTACCAATCAGTTACCTCTCGTAGCTGTGAAGGATGCACATAAAAAGACCATTTCATATTTAACGCATAAACATATTGTACCAGCCCCCTACTTCTCCAAAGGGAATTCTAACTCGAGTTACAGTTTTCTTCTCAATTTGATGAGGTCTCTAGCCGGTATCACACCACCAGATTCCGGTTTCACAGTGTGATCTTTTGATATTCCCCCTCTCTTCAAAACATCACCAGTATAGAAGATGGATTGAATTAGCGATTTGTGGTGTATTTATCTCGATCTGAGAGTAATTTGGTGCTCTCTGTCTTAGCACTCAAGCTCAATGAAAACAATAAATGGTGTCCTTATCTTTTAGAGTGAAATCAAGATAGGCACAGGAGGCTGTGAGTTATTTGTGGTTGATTTGGAGGGAAAGGAGGGACAGGAAATGGACACCCCTCTCACATTACCTCTCGCCATACAGCGGGAGAAAAGGAGAGGCAGACGGACGTTTTTTTAATCAGCGGAAAGCTGTGCTTCTAATGTAAAAGTGTCAAAGATGTGCCTTAGCCCTGCAATGAGCGAAATCTGGTCAAGTCCTGTGTTAAATTGAAAACGGAGCCGCTGGGATTTGGAGGTGAGGGGACAAGGGACTCTGTGGTAGCAGCATCTTGGTCAATTATCACAATCTCATGTGCTCTGTTCCAGTCTCGAGGCCTCCTCTCCTCCATAGGACTGCACAACCAAGAGCACAAGGGGGAAAAAAATTGAGAATTTTGAGTATGAAGAGGCATTTCTGAAAAGGTTCCATTTTGATCTGAGCGCTGATTTTTTTTCTTCTTCTTGAAATCAAGAATATCGCCTAAAGACATATTTACTTTGGATCGCGGCAGCAGGTGATCCCATGTCTTAGCTGCCTCATAATAGATGAAAAACTGCCGCGTGTGCCGCCGCGCCGCCCCGTGCCCTGCCTTTAGGAGCATCAAGCCTAATGCTCACGTAACCGCTGCATGTCCTGGCATATCCCAGCAGCCTCTCTGGCTGGAGAGAAAAGCATCGCTTCCTGGCAGGTGCGATGTGGGGAGCCGCAGCTTCTGCCTTTTCGCTGACTCGCCACAAGTGAAAAAAAAATTACAAAAAATTGTAAACTACAGGAGGAAAAATTGAAAGTTACCCACCACTCTATTTATATGTGTATGTGTGCAGTCTATTTTAACCACCTGAGCAGCAGCCAGAAAACCAACACTTGCCCCATATTTTAACCAGATGTTGAGGAGGGGAAGAAAAGCCTCACTGGAGTCTCGCAATCAAAATAATTATCTTTATGGGTGGATGTTTACAAAGTGTTAATGCCATTTTCTGCAGGCACACTAACTAAGTCTGCTTTTATGTGTTAAACACGATAAATGCCCCTGTCTATTAAAAGCCCAACACTTTTGCTTTATATAGGAGCAGTGTAGTTTATAAATGTCTTTACAGCTTTCTGCTAAAGACGAGAAAAAAAAACATCTATAGTGAACCACGTTTCTCCTCCCTCCTTCCAGCCGCTGTGAATCATAGCAGACAGGACAGACAGGACTGGATGTGGCCTCCTTGATAGACAGTCAAAGAAGCACCAGCAGTGATTTGTAGCCACAGGGCAACAGTACTGCTGTAACCTGTCCTCTTGCCAAACCCATATCAGATGTAAGCGTAGTTACAAGGCGGTTCAGCATATTTTCATCATTCTTATTCCACAGGATCAAATTGCGATTTCTAATTTGATTCAGTATTTTTTTATTTTTTTATTTATTTATTACCTGATTGAGCAAGTCAAATTGAAATTTACAGTATGTAGGCTGACATCTAATAGAATTCCCAGATTTTGCTTGAGGGGAGTTTGTTTTTAGAGCATATTAGCTTTGCTGCATTGTAGTTTGACAGACGTTTTCTCTCAGGAGTCGATGTTTAATTTGAATAATCACAAAAAGTGTGTTCTTTTGGTTTGCAGGGACATCCGTGTCCCAGATGAATAAAGAAGTAAATGAGGGGAAGAAAACAGGTAATTATGTTGAACCAGTAAATGAATGACCCACTGACCCTCAATACTAATTGATTTTGTAGAGACAAATCGTTTTTTTTTTTTTCTCTCTCTCTTCGCCCGTTTTGATGTGTTTTTGTTAACCGTCTGTTAGCTTTTTTTTTTTTTTTTTTTAAAGATGTAATTAATTGGTTATGTGAATAAAGAATCAAATACTCGAAACAGAGGGGGAGGAACGCTGTGTCTCTTCCATTTACCAGCAAGGCAATTATACTTGGCAGGTTTTGGTGAAATGATGTCACATCCTGGAAGAAGAGCAAAGACTTCACCTCCCACCAGAGTCATTTTGCCTGCGATGCTATTTTGCGTTGTTTACTGTTTAAAATCATACATGCATAACATTAACATACAGTTGGCTGTTTGGTGGAATAGTTAGGCTTGTAGATACACAAATTATGCAAATGAAAAAGTGAGGGGGGAAAAAAAAAAAAACTCTGCAGCAGCTGTGTGTATTTCAGAAATAGCTTTGTTCTGAGAGCGCCTGCCCCGGGTCAGGCCATCAACCTCGCAAACCGTCGCAAATATGCGGCGGCCAGTGAGCGTATGCCAAGTTACAGTGCAATGCTACATGTGCAAGTGCACTGTCTGGGTGATGACATGTGCTACTTTGCATGTAAATTCTTTAGCGATTCACCTCCAAGTGAACCCACTGAGAGCAATTCTGGTGCTGGCTTAAAGACAGAGGTGTGTTTTTATGACTAGGTGAGGCATGTCCTCTCCAAGGCCCTCAAGCACTGTATCCCTCTACCCTCCCCTTTAATCACTGTATCAACCGCTCTCATAAACTCCATGAGCTGTGTATTAGTGTGTGTTTGCGTGTGTGTTTGCAAGTGTGTGCGCGCGCCGCTGCCGTGTGTACGCGTCTGCGAGCATGTGCCCTTCCTTGTTTCCCCATTTTTAAACTTAATCAGCAAAAATAAAGCCATTGTAAGCTAGCTCATATTAAAGAGGTGATTATTGGTAATAAATACTTTTTATACATACTTATTACAGAGGCAGTTTTCTTCTTGCGCTTAATGAGAGTAATTTGATTTGCTTGAGAGATTACAGTTTCCTAGAATTAATGCGGCAGTCCCCATTCCAAGATAGAGTGAGATCTAAGATTCTTCACAGGTCGTGTGCTGCTAGATGCACCCCTCTCACATAGCAGCTAATGGAGTTGAACAGCAGTCTGTCATCCCCCCGCCCACCACCCCAGCAGCTCTATAGCCCACATGCCCTTGGTTCCTGCAGTGCTTGTTGTTTGGGCTACTTCTGCCTCCTGCATTTTACTTCTACCTCTTATTCATGCCAGCCGCTAGCACTAAGTAGCTCTCTCTGAAAAACAGGGGGGATCGTGATTTATTGTATATATGCAATGCTCACTCATCAATGAAAATTCAACATCTGGGAAAATTATTCACCCAATTGCACTAATTCAAATGATGTTCCAGTTGCATCAGGAGCTGTTTTTTTTTTTTTTTTAAACCATAGTCTCTCTCCTCGTCTATTTCCTTAGCTTGTCGTTGTTTAATATTTCCATCACATGTTTATGTAAGCCCTTCAAGCTTAGTGCATAACTTAATTTGAGTTGTGATCATCTTCTCCTGCGACATTTATTGAAGCCTGCAGCCTGCAGGTCTCAGCGCCTAAAGCTGAAGGTGGCTCAGGCAGATTGAGGGCGACCAATTCTGTCACCACATTGCACTGTGCATGTTAATTAAGCTTGAGGTGGTTTAGAAAAGTGCTTACACTGAAAGCAATGAAATGACTTGTTAGTCCATAAACACTCAAGAAAGACGCTCAAATGAAAAAAAAGGATTTGTGAATCAGGATTGTGAACTGTGAGCATGTTCTTCACTAGATGCACCCCTCTCGGCCAGTACGGTTTAGTAATCTAATCTTAAGTCCCAGACACGTACCTGCGATCGCCTTAGATTTTGTCCTCACTTATAGATATATTTAAGCACCTGGAGATCTGCCTTGGAGCTACATGAAGTGCAGAACCATGAATTTGTCAGTAAGTGGGTAATAGCCGTGTTGGTGGCCTTGCCAACAGTTCCTTGAAATGGCACCAAATGTTCAGCAATTCCCTGCTCTTCCTTAAACTTTATTATACTCAGTTCCTGATTCAACCGTTCAGTTCTGAACAGTTGTCAACTCTTTTGTCACAGATGGGGATGTGAATACTTCTCTCCACTGGGCTTCGCCATTGATGTGTAATTGTCAGGTTCATTAATCAACTGGTTTACTTTAGAGAAAAATGACTCGAGGAAGATTCAGTGCAGATCTCAAGTGTTCCACTGTTAGCTGTAGCTTTTCTTATTTTGTAATGTTTAACAGTTTGTTGGCTAAATGAAAGTGTCATTGCTTTCAGCCCTAAATACACGACTACACTGCTGGATATTTGTGGGTGGTTCAGCTGAACCTTTTTGGTGCGTTCAATGTAAGCAGGTGTTCTTGGACATTTTCATGCCACATCAACAGCACGAACACAAACAAGTGCTACGTTAAGGTACATTTTGGGTTGAATGTTGGGCTACTGGAGTTTTGATTGAGGTTGTTTAGGTTCATCTCAATTAAACAGTCTTTGGGCTGTTTACTTGAGTCGTTTTGTAAATGAGCCTGGTGGTTCGACAACACCTTTGTAATAATTATTTAATGTGTCCAGAAAATGCATGCTTTCAAAAGTACATCACACAATTATCCATTTATAGATTAAACATGGTTCTAGTTAGGAGTCTTTTATTGCTCTAAATTAGCTCACAGTCATTGAAAGATATGTCTCTGTATATCATACATTAGTCCATTCATACATTAATCATCCAAACGACTGAACGGAGAGAGTGTGGGTCTCTGTCTTCACAAGAACCAGAACTGGCAAACTTCTGTTTCTCAATTCACCTTTGCCATCTTTCTACCCAGTCAGTGTTGGTTAATAATTCATAGAATAAGAGAAAACCGCCAAAAAAGTGAGGCCCACCATGTGTCACATCATCTGCCTGTGAGACTGTAATACATTACAGTCCAGTGTGACGGGTGATGCGTCTGGACACTGCTGGAGATTACTCCTCTTTATGGCCGGGGCAATCAGATTTTTTTGTTCCTGCTTTTCTCTTCCCTTCCTTTATTCCTGGCGGCATAGGATCATATTACCCATCTTGGAATGACTTCAACAGAGACACTGCTATTCCCAGGGAGCTGTCTCTCCCGGCTGCAACTCAATCCATAGCCAATTGGACTGGCCTGTGATTTATAGAAAATCCTCTCCTTCGGAGGAACTCTCGTTCAACACTCACACACACACACACACTCACATGCACACACGCACACATGCACACACACACACTGGGAATTCTCCCTCAGCAGCTCATGATGTGTTAGGTCTCAGGTCAGGACAGTTCAAGGCAGTGAGCATCAGTGGGAAAAAGACGCGCAGTCAAAAACCACAGAGAGGCTTACCCTAAAGGCTGTGCTACGGCACTTTAAAGTAACTAAAAGCTTGTTTACTTCAAGAAAATGGGATCTTAGTTTTATTTGCTTAATCAAATCAACAGGATGCTTGTCTTGTCTTTGGGCAGATGTCATTTCCAATCCATCTTCACGGGAGCAATTTCGCTTTAAGCGGCGTCACGCTTGTTGTCTGCTTTACTGATTAGTGAGATTATTCATCTAGATGAGTTACTTTTGCATCTATGTTGAGTTAATCAACATGCCCCGAGGTGTAGAGGCCAAACAGTGGTCAGCCGACAACACAGACCGTCCGCTGAAACCCCGAGCACTGTGACGCTCCATGACTGTGGCAACCGTCTGATCACTCTTTCCCCTCCTCAAGCACCATCCTATAGCTGTGTGCAGAATACATTCATCTATATTCACCACAACTAAATTGTAAGATTTAGGGGTTTTACTGGTCGTATCCCGGAAGTCTCGAGTGTATCAATAATGTTGAGTCCTGTCTATGAGACCAGGGCAGATAGATCTTCCCATTCTAAACAATATCATTCACGCATGATAAAATCTGCTCACAGTATTCTAGGTCTCACGCTGGGTTTTTGGAAGCACCCATTTTCCCAAGCACAACACTCCCTGCTACAAAGTGATGCAACACTTCCAACAAAGATGCAATCGGGAGGAGTGTGTGTTTTCTAACAGTCCGTCTAAGTACCCAGCACAGTTGGCATGCCTCTGCTCTTTTCCTCTCACTTTATCAACTTGACGGATATTATCGCCGTATTCAGTGGTGGGCATCCTGAGGCATCATATGCTCAGAACAAAAAGCTAAGGTCAGGGAGAGAGGAGCTGCTGAGATCTGCCCGCTGCATTGTTCCCAGATCGTTTGTGCTATGCCTTCTTCTTTCTTTTTTCTTTTTTTCTTTAGCTCTCATTTTATCGTCTACTTACTCACACACTTTTTATTTCTTTCTTTTTTTTTTAAATCTTTCTCTCCATCTGCCTCTAAATGACACCTAAGCATTGACTGTTCTCCAACTGATGTGCCTGTGTGTGACCTCCCTCCTTTAGTAGAGCCATTCACAGTCAATGCTAAAGTAGAATGCCTGGCTCTTGGCGGGTAGACATAAGAGAGACAGTGACACGCGGCTGTGCGCTGATAGACTTTCCACTGGAGTGGATTAAATCAGCATCAGGCTAGTGGAGCTGATTACCTCAATATGAAAATGCAGTATCTTAATGGTACATATTTTCATGAGGCAGCCCAGTTGCCTTTCATTTTGCGGCTAATATGTCTATTCTTATGAGTCATTTACTTCTTTAATTACCTTTAGCAGCAGATGCACAATGGTGTATTAATGTGAATGATTTTTACTGCCACTTTATCATACTGAGCCTGTGAAGTTGAAAGGCGTAATTGAGGTGGAAGAGCGACTCATGAGAGAAACAATATTTAGTTGACAGTTCCTCTTGTACTCTGGGTGGGTGTTTATGAGTTTACACCGCACTAAAGCTGTAATAAACGCAGTATTCGTTTAATAATGGTGAGGGACGGAAATGCTTTCACTGAGATCTGCTCAGTTATTGAATCATCACAGGAAGTTGTTTTGGGTAATCAGACAACACAGTGCGTGTGCGCGCTCGCTCGCTTGTGTGTTGTTGCATATGTCCCCTCATTGTGTCTTTGCGTGCGTTTCGAGGCCGCGAAATAACTGTTTGAGGCAAGCAAATCCTTATTTGCTTTTCTCCCATTTGCAGCATGTGCAACTCTGACAATCCATGTAATTTGCATGTGTGTGCTTGCGGTGTGTCTGTGTGTTTTGTCTGCAGCTTGTGTACTTTCCTTGGTGTGATTTTCTGATCCAGACCACTCTGAATAGAGGCCTTCTTTAGCCATCTGTTGTTAAGCTGCTGGCTAAGCAAGGCTGGGGAATCCAAACAAACGCAGAGCACACAGCAAACGGAAGCTGTCAGGCCCGCATAGCTGAGCTGACCTCGCCGGGTTAGGGGGAGTGGAGGGGAGGGGGGGAGGGAGGGTGACCCCGCTGTACCAGGCTCCGAGTGCCCGAACCGCCTGGTTGGGGCACTGTTTACCCTCCCCTCTGCACCTTCTGCAACCTCCGCCTCCTCTCTGCTACATTCTCTTTTTTCCCTCTCTTTCCACCTCTCCCATACCCTTTTCTTCTGTTTCACACTCTCTTCCTCCATCTGTCACCCCCTCCTCTTTTCACTTCACTCCCTCCATCATCAGTCCTGCTTCACAGCCCCCTCTTTTCTATCTTCACTCACAGTTAATAACTTTGCTTTCGTCTTGTTTTTCTTACAGTCATTTTTTTCCCAAAAAACATTTGTCAGGGCACTGCATTACCTGTTATGGGGAGAGACAGAGAGGGGGGGTTACGAGGGGAGGTGTGTTGGACAAACAAAATGGGGTTTTTATTGAAGTCAGATTCTGTCTTACGTAAGTGCACGCACTGCCTTATTGTTTAAACGTGGATATTTGAAATGTTTAGTGTTGTCATAAATATTAATAGATTAGTTGAAAAGTGCAGTGAAGGAAGGGAATCTAATGGTTTGAAGTGGGTATAAAACGTTGATTTATTTATGTATTCTACATGAATTAGTTTGGAAATCTAAACACAGACTGGAGAGTGTTGTTGCGAGAGCCCTGTAATGCGCAAGGTTTGAGCATCAGGGCCTGTTTTCCATGTGGAGTGGCTTTTTGGAAATGGCATTAATTATATACTTACTGGGAAACCAGACTTTCCCTGCTTTGCATTGCAGATAAACGTCTGTATTACTGAGGAGAAGAGAAAGGGGGGAAAAAAAATGCAATTAATATAAATAGACATGATCCTCACTTCTTATCCGCTTACGTGTTTAAAAATCACCCCCTGCTAAAAAAATAAAAAATTATATGCATTTCAATTAAAATGACAAGAATTCCAAGTGAATTCCATTACTATATGTTTGCATAGTCAACACCCCTCTAACTCGATAGCTATCAGTTATATATTGCGAATATAGGATCAGTTATACCCTCAGCTTTACCGAATTCATTGCCGCTGGCTACAATAGCCCTTATAATTTATGAAGTGATTACTTTGCTTTCTTAAGTAGTCCGTGGAAGAAGGTTACTTTATCCTAATCTGCTCGCAACTTGCATGGAATAGCAGGTGAGAACAGAACCTGATCTCTTGGCTTGCTTACCACTGAGGAGCAGAGGGCCCTGTCTTTGAAAAGGAAACAGCAGAAGTGATAAATGTCAGGTGAGTCGAGATGTGCAATCAGTCAGAAAGTCAAGCAGATAACCTTGACATTTAGGCCGCTGGTGTTGAAGCCCCACAGAGGCTGCAGAGCGAGACCAGAGGGCCCGGTGTCTTCTGAGCTGGACTACATTAAGAGCTAACCTATTAGTCGTGTTGTTGCTGGCTGTCTCTGAGCCACACTCTCCTGCCTAATAAAGCCTAGCGAAACATGGCCGCTGAGTAAATATACCGAAGCACGTGCGCGCACACACACACACTAGCGTAGAAACACACAAACAGATGCACATCTCGTTCCTTCTCCTTTTCTCTGAGTGGCCGCAGGGATCCGGTTACACCTGCTTGCACATCTTCTAGCAATTAGGAGCAATCTGCTTGAAACCATTTCACGTTCAAGGTCTTCCCCAGCCGTGGCAAGAGGGGCCCGACATATATAGAGCTGCAGAGGTCTTTCTGTTGATGGGCCTGAACAAACAATGCTGGCCTGTAGTTTCCCACTGGCTGGGTCCTGGTGGAGACACCCTGAACGATTCCCACCTGAAGGTTTTCCCCTCCACCTTCACCCACATCATGTCTGCTTTGTAACCTTTTACCACATTCCTTTTCTATTTTGTGCCATTTAGGAAAACGTGATTTGAGCAATGTGCATCTGTCACACTTAAAGCAAGTTGAGCGATTTCTCCGAGTCCTCCCGTGGATTTGGGCTGTTGATACCGGGTTAGTAAAGTTGCATAAAGAGAGAACAGAGAGAGACATATCTGAAATATGTCTCGTTTTCGTGTAGTGGGAAAAGGTGCAGTGAGGAATTCAGCAGAGAGCAGGCTTGACTGTGTGGCAATGCTCTGAGCTGGGATTTGTAAGACACCCAGAGCTGGCTTTAGCAGCAGGAAACCCCAAAGCCTGTAAATAATCCACATGTGCAGACTGCACATAAAGACATCCAGTACTTAGCAGTTCCCTTATCACAGCGTGATAGCCCAGGGACATAAGAGACGCTCCTGCCTCTATTCACTAATATGGTATGAAAGTAGATGCAGATAAAGCGCCTGTTGTTTATTGAGGAAGTTGTGTTAACATGGGGAAGAGGATGTGAACTTTGAACACGTTTGAAATGTGGAAAATAAAAGAGGATTGCAAATGACAAGGATACCAAATTGCAACGTCTTTGTTGCTGATAAAACCTTGTCATGTGCTGGAGGGTGTTTTCTAATCAAAAGCACCTGGAGGGTTCACTCCCTCCATGGTGTGTGTGTATTTGTGTGAGCGTTAACTCCCAAACAATGATTGTATGTCTGTTGTGCGAATGTAGGCGTCTATCTGAGCAGTTGTGTTCTTATTCCAGTAACAAGCTTGCCTCCCAAACAACCTCAGCTTGAGATTCTAATAGGGCTACTGTAGTCTCGTATGCTTCAGCAGAAAATGATGTAATGCACCAAAAAAAAAAAACAACACTCTTTTTCAGTTAAACCTCAATTATTACACATTTTACTCTTCATACAGTAAAAAGCGCACAACAGAAATGAAATCTGCAAGTATAGAGTATGAAAGTCTGAGACAGTTTCATTTTAAGTTCTCAGGGTGCACTTCAGTTTCCATGATCTGGCCTCAACATTTTCATTGTAATTCATTCATTTAACCCGATCTATAGCGTACAACATGCTGCTTCTCTCACTTCTCGGTGTTTCACATGCTGCGTGCTGGTTTCTGGTTTGTCACATTTTGTCTGGGGCAGCTCCTACATGCTCACGTCTATCAGGCATTCAGTACCTCTGAATGGAAGATCAAAAGAAGATAAATTCCAGGTGGAGGAGGAGGAAGGGAGAGCTCTTAAACAGAGGAGTGGGTGCTGTGTAAACACGACAATGACAGTTCACAATAGGTTGTTTTAGCCCAGCTTCAGGCCTCTCAAAGGCACGCCGCCTCCAGCCGCCGTTTTAAAACACAAACTTGACAGCAGCATTCCTAAGCATGAAGCCGACTTCACAACACAGGTTCTCGGCTCGCTCACCTTTTAGTCTCTTTATTTGTATACCAACAGCGTTTGCTCGTCTTGTCACTTTGCCTTTGAAAAGTTGCTCGTTTTCAAGCCAGCGTACTGGAGCTTGTACCGTCATGCTCAGTGTGATTTCAGTTAATTTGCCTATGTCAAGATGATCATTGACTGTGTTTTCAAGGGCATGATCACTTAATTATTGCCCTTACTTTAATTGGACGAATAATTTGATGAAGCTGTTGACATGAAAACTAGGAAGGCTGCGTTAATAATTTTCTCATTTCATGCAATGTGGCAAAATGCTATCATTGCTTAAATTGCCATGTGACTCCACTGCTTAAAGGCATCACGTTAATGTAGTCATAATAGTCATATAGCATGTAACCGTCTGCTGCTAAATAATTACATACACAAAGACTGTACTTCAAAAAAAAATGTGCGTCAGACACAGTTGCACACACGGCTGGGTGCTGTGGTGACCAACCTTAGGTGATACCTGTGGTTTGATAGCATAATAGTTATACTTTGAGCAACCTAATGGAATCAGTTTGTGTCAGTGCTATTAAAATATAAATGTAAATACCCCCGTTACTGCGGTGTCAAATTGTTTCATCTACTTGTAGTGACCGACCTTTTGCAGTCAGCCTTTTCTTTTCTGTATATTTTACTGACAGTGGGGAAAGACTTCCCAGAAATGTATCTTTTCATCCATTACTGTCTGAACTTCCTATCATATCCTGTTGACTCAACTCTCTTTGTTCCAACACCCTCGGTTGTAAACCCAGACACACACACACCACACACACATTTCACGGCATGTGTCATCAGTTACAGGGAAAAAGAAAACAGCGAACTTTGTTTACTCTTCTATATGCCCGTAATACCACACCTTGGGCGTAGTGAATGATTTTTTTTACTGTGGGGTTTTTTTTTTTTTTTTTAGTTCCTTATGAATTGTCAGTGCTTCCGACTAAAAATCCATTTAGGTGACGTACGTGTTTCTGATGCGGTAGTAGCAAACAATTTAAATAAAGACCTCGCTTGTTTGATCTGTTAGACCTGCAAACGCAAGGTACCACACTACCTAACCTTAATTACATTCACATTAAAAATATAGTTTTGAAAGCTGTCGATTTGGGATTTGATGCTAAAATGTCTCATTTGTCAGGTTGTTCTTTGTGTTAGTTCTTTTTGCTAAGTGGAACTAAAGACATTTTTTTTTTTACCCCAAATATAAATTACAATAAAATTGTAATAACCTTTTAGAAATTGATGAAACAAAGCTATTTTAAATCATGATATGAAGAATGTCATCATCACGCTGTGCATAACTACAAGAGACAATCTCACAATATTATAACTCATCAGTATTTTTCCGATCCCCTCCGAGTGTCAATTCAGTTCACATCCTGCTTCAGATTTTTTTTTTTTTTTTTTTTGATCACATTTTAAGTTGCACTGGAGTGAAAACTTAAAATGTAAAATGTAAATATTGCGTGGGAGTGAATCTTGCTCACATAGTTCTTAGTTTGAATTTATACTCTTTCTTTATGAGTATACTTGCTTGAAGGGGGTTCCCACAATTTTCAAAGCAAAAGACAATTAGCCATGCAGAATGCGATATGTCGGTGGAGTGTCATTTATCTTTACATGAGAGAGCTCGGAGAAGGACAGAGACAGACACAGAGAGAAGGAGAATTTTTTTTGTGCTTTAAAGTTAAGCATGTTGAAATGCCAGGAGTGTGGCCTCTTTGTAGCCTGCGGTCATATTTATGCCTCATGATGTCATCCAACAGCCGTGTGTTTGGGAGGGTCAATACATACACCCACACACAGACCATCGTACAGCTGTTCCCTTCAACCCCCTAACCGTCTCTCTCTCTCTCTCTTTTCTGTCTTAAAGTATTGTCAGACTTAACTCACTAAGGCTTTACTGGCATCTCTATCTTTTCGTCTCTACGCACTATTTGCTTTTTCCCTTTCGATATCTTACTTTCACACAGTCCTTTACAGGTTTCACTCACTTTTTCACACATCGCGCTAACTTTTTTGCTCTTTTGTGCTGTGCATTCTCTCCTTTACTATGACCTTTTCAAACATTCCTCCACTTACTTGATTTTTTTTTTTCTTTTTACAATTTCTGAACCTCTCAGATAATTGACTAGAGAACTAATACGTGGTCCGTCTATAAGATGAGCTTGGATGCGCCCCCTGACTGTTTGTTTAATTGTGGGAGCAATCGTCTGAGGAACATGGAAAGAATGAGGCCAGTTATTTACCCAGATGGTTTACTGGTGGAGGTGTGAGGCTGGCCAGCTCACTGTGGGAACACAACGCTTGCTTTTCTTGGTATCGCTGACCGTTTTCAAGACCACTGTGTTTTTTTCCCCCAGCTTTCTCCAGCTTTGTTTGCTCTGGATGGCATGTTTGATTATTTATCGTAGGGGAAAAGGGAGTAGCTGGAGCAATAAACATGTGACTGCACTGTATTTTGTTTTCCACTGAGAAGGCCGTGTCCTTTAACAGATATTTGAAGCAGCCATAAAGTCTTTTATTTGCTTTCTAGAGGGGAGTTCGACTGAGCTGAAGGAGGATCAAAAGCGCTGATTAGTGTCTTTGACAATTTGTGTTTGCAGTAAGTGCAACTTATCAACAGATAAATATTTATTCTGGATGGCTGTGGATGATTTTTTTTTTTGGTCTTCTCTCAGTCTGTGAATTTGTTTTGACATCTGATGATTGTTTATGCCAGCCTTAGCTTCATGACTCTGAATAGAAGAGTATGAAAAGATGCTATCTATCAGAAGGCAAAGGGAATATTGTTCTATGGGGATACATCTGCTCTGATAATAGGCGTCAAAGTGCTCTCAAGGGGCTTTAAGCTTATCTACTTGTAGAATTTCTCTGAGCATTTTTTAACACTTTGTTGCTTTTCTTTCTATTAGGCTCTCCAAGTGGCTCGTCAAATACTTCTCCAGCAGCAGCAACAGCAGCAGCAGCAGCAGCAGCAGCAGCAATCCCAGTCTCAGCACCTGCAGTCTCAACAAAACACTGGCCGCAAATCCCCTAAAGCCAGCGACAAGCAGCAAAGCCTACAGGTACCATAAATCTGTTGTCATTTACAGACACTCTCCTCTGTATATTAACTCATTATTGTCAGATGGTTCAGTGATTTCACTTTGTGGTTGCTCAAATTCAAAAAAATCTGAAGTGAACTTACGCAACTCTTGCTAGAACACAGTGTGCGAGGAAAAGTACAGCACTGGTCTAAGTTCACAAACAGGAAATTAAAATTGGCAGTGCAACATTTTGCAGTTATGTATGCTCACACATCATGTGTGATTTTGCAGCAGACACACACACACACACACACACACGCACACACACACACAGTCAGCTATGTGTCAACTAAGTCTCGACAGAGCATTAGAAGCAATAGTATGTAGAAATAGGTTTTGTATCTTGGCCAAACTGGCTGAAAAGTCACTTTGTGGCCAGTTTAGATCACAGGAACTCATCCAGTATTTCCCGCTTTATCATTGTTTGTTATATCTACAGTAGACAGAACTTTCCTCATTGACTGCACTTTGTGTAGAAAGTCTGTATTCTGGGCATAAGCAGGAGAAAGTGTGCAAATGAGGCAGAAGAAAAGGGAGAGCTTCATTCTTCTCACATGGGAGTGAGTCTGGTCAGGCAGAGGAGACTCCATGCTTTCACCGCTTGCTTTTTCATCTCACACACACACACGCACACACACCAGAAATCAAAAGCTGAGCAGGGCCCTGCCACCAGCAGCAGGAGGTGCTATGGAGCAGCCCACGAATGGGGTGGTTGATCCAGGTTGGGGGGGGGGACTTGGAGGTGGAGTAGAGACAGATGAGCTAGGGGTGGGAAAGTGCAAAGGTGTTGTGAGAGTTAAAGAGGTGGTGGGACAGTTATGCTGACTGCTTTTTTGATGCGAGAAAAAAAAAAAACGCAGGATTTTTTTTTCTCTTTCTCATTTTTCATCTTGCCTTGCTTTTAATTCGAACAGCACTGCGTATCTGATGCAATATTTACGTTAATTTCAGATCAGCTGCCTCAGAGATGTATATCTTTGTTTGAACAAGGAGCGGTTGTTTGTGTCAGTGTGAAATTGCAAACGACTTCGGGGCATATTTGGTAATTAATACGGAGGCCCTGTTCTCTCTGTGTGTATATATATAATATTTAATACCCTTACTATCCCATTGGGGGCCCTTTTTAATGAGCTATTGTAGCAGCTAGGTCTAATGTCAGGTTGTGGAAAAGCCTCTTTGTTGTGCAGATGTCTTCGGAATAGCTCCAGAGGATGAAATATGACTGTGATGACCTTTCAGTTGTGTGCATATTTGTCAGGATTCAAATAAGTTGAAAGGATCAAACTAAACAGTTTCCCCAGCCTGCCAGGGAATTGTGCTGCAGAGGTCAACAGAGGGGACCACAACGGCAGATTCCAGCGTACAGCCAGTTGTTGGTACATAGTGAAGTACTAGACCATCTCCTGCAGACAAAGACAAAATTAAAATTCTAATTTATTAATGTATACAGAGAGCTTGGCCAAGCTGTCACTCAGCTATTGAAAAGAGAGTCGGGCCCTTTCCCCCCGCTTCCCCTCCCCTCCCCTTTTCTGCCCAGTTCTTGTGATGAGAGCTCAGGCTCGCTGTAGTGTCTAACTAACGCAGTAAATTGCCTGCTCTCTAATGTTGTATGTTACGTTTTGCCGGGTTGAAACTCTTACGAAAAGCCACAGGTCCACACAAGTGTTTGTTTATCTCCGAATTACATATTCTGCTAATTAAACACACCCCAATCACACACACACACACAAGCTTTCATACAGTTCATACATAAACATCAGTTTCTATGTAAGCACGAATTACATTTGTTTGGGTTTTTTTTTCCACTCATGGTTTTCTGTTGGTGAGATTTCTGTTTTTTTTCTGTCTCACAAATACATTTTGTGAAACACCAGAGGGTCTGAGTCTCATCTCGCTTCCTCTTTTAAGAACAAACCCCATGCTTAGAGAAGCCCCCTTCACACAGAACATTCCCTATCTCCATCACACAGCCCGGATAATGATTCTCTGTTGAGCTGGACTGGGTCATCAAAAGACATGATCCAACGATTATGAGACTGTGTAGTAAGCTGACACCTCATAAAAGCACCTGATCTGCAGACGAAACTCCATTCATCTCAGCGGTCTTCCTATTAGGCACGAGAAGATGTGCAGAGAGACTTTTACTCATTTGGAGAGGTGACTCACTTTCCAATTCATTCAAGTCAAAAATAATGAAGCACAGTATATATGAAACATCTGAAAAAATGACCTGCATAGAGTACTAAAGGGGAAAAAATATGAGTCAAACAAGCCTCAGAATCCTTGATCAGCATTAAATGGCTCTTTGGTTTTATATCTCCAACAGGGGTGCCCCCCAAACCCCCCTCACCCCAGCACCGCCCACCCCTGCCTCTAGATGAAGATGCCTGTGCTGTATACTCAGCAGCCTGGAGGCCCTTTAATCATACTAGATATACAAACAGCTGCTATGCAGGCTGGAAAGCAGCTAAACATACTTGACTGGTCAAAAAGCCAGTAAATTACATTGACAGAATGACACATGTAATTAAAAGAATCCATGCCGCTTTTACCTTTTGCGCTTCACACCTACAGTGGCACAACGACGAGAGCCGGCAACTCCCACCCCGCTAATTACCATTATCAGTGAAATGGTAGGGTTTGACTCATTAGTTCCATGTGCATTTAATTAGAGGCAGGCTGAAATTGGATTTAACTTATTACTTTTTCATGGATCACTTTCTTGTCATCACTTCAAATTGGATTGCAGCCCCAGGTAACTAATTATGCCAGCCGCAGGATCAGGAGTGGAGAAATAGGTAATTAGGAACAACACTGTCGGACCCTCGCTGATAGTCCACCAGCACCAAGGTGGGGGGAGGGGAAATTGATGCTCGTTTGTGGCGTTGCACACGAGTCTGGCTGGTTAACTACACCTCGTTGCAAGGGATCCTAGGTATGCATCCACCTCCTACAGGGGATTATGTGGCACTCAGCTGGGCAGTAGATGTTGTGTCAACATGGTGTCTGTGCTATCAGTGTAATGCCCAGATTATGCTTGTTTCCCATCCGGGATTGTGTCTGAGATTGTTCTCCACTATTCATGTCACTGGTGCAGTTTGAGGTATGGCCAGCGGCCAGCAAAAGTCCGCTGTGTGGACACTGCTTGAATGACACTGACTGGTTTTTGTAGTTCATCTGCTGCTCTGATCATAATGAGAAAACCTGAATGGCCAGTTTGAGGAGAGGCAGGTGGATAATGTAAGAAAGTAATGATGCAGTCAGCAAACGTAACTATAGCAGGGAGCATTATGCATGAAGAGAAGTGTAAATGAAAGATTACTTTACTTTACATGCCACTGGGAGTTTTTATGTTCATCCTAAAGTTAAAAAAAAAAAATAATAATCTGCATTAGGAATTTGACATAAAAAGAATCTTTCCTTTGAGTTTCATTGTTTTTGCATTTATTGTAATTATATGTTGCCCTTATTTTTTTTAATGAGAAACACTATTCACAATTCTCTGATAAATGTTGCACTGAACATTTTCATAATGTCAAAGGTGCATCACTTGTTATTCTTCAGACACAGAGAAACTACTGATAATGTTTCAAAACCATGCCAGCAGACAATTTTCTTATCTACACTATTACCAGTTGAAGCCACAATCTGCACTTCTTTCTTCTCCCTTCCTTTTTTTTCTCCTTTTCTCTTTCCCTCTCCTTCTCTCACTCTGTTTTCACACCATAGTGTACAGCCTCACAGAGGGCATCTCCAGGTCAAAAGATAATGTCTTTCCAGTTTACAGGATGAAAGCCTTTTAAGTTGGAGAGCTCCCCTCCAACGCCCCTCCTCCCTGCGTTTGCTCTTCACATCCTTCATTTGTGGTCTGTTGGGGGGAAGCGTGATGTGACACAATCCAGGGGCCAAGCCTCTGTCTGACAGGACGGGGAGAAGCCGCCGGCTCTCTTTCTCTCCCTCTCCTACTGTTTTTGCAGTAGGCCCATGGCATTGTCCTGACACATGTATACCACAGAGCTCCAATCTGTAAGTCATTAGAGCACTAGGCCAAAGCCTGTCAGCTGGAGCTCAGCCAGTGCTGCAGGGTGATCTGAGGCAGCATTTCGAGGTGCTTCTGCGGCCCAGTCGGCCAATGGCCCAAAGTGGCACAGCAGTGGTAGTCTACTGGCGAGGTGACAGCAAGCGCGAATGTGGATTAATGTTCTGAGTTGGTTGTTATGAGGCAAAGACTCTTTTAACACAAAGGAGACCAAACAAAAGGCGTGCGTTTAGATTTGGTTTAGATGCAAACAAAAATTTTCAACCAGATGAAAAGGGACTAGTGAAGAAGTGTTCAACATAAAGAGAGAATTAATAAACTTGTTTGTATTCACTTTTACACTGTTGTGGCTGAACTGCGTCCATATTTAAAGGTGCAGTTTGATATTTTGGGAAATATGCTGATCTACTTTCATTTCAAGCTGGTTCCCAGTATAGATGCTACTCGCCTGTCTGTGCAGTGAATATGAAGCCACTGCCAGCAGCTAGTGAACTTTGCACAAGGACCGAACATGGGGAATCAGCAAGGCTGTCTCTTTCGAAAGGTAACAAAATCTGACCGGGTCTTGTCTGACGCTGTGAAGTCGCTTTTACTCTTAAATTATAGCACAAATGAAACAAACCAAATTGTTAGATGACCTATAGAGGTGCTAGTAGGTGGTTTTTGTTGGTTTTGGTAGCTTTTATCTTTGTTTCCCATCTTTGAGCTAAGCTATGCTAACTGGCTCCTGGCTATAGTGTCTACTGGACATGAGAGTAATCTAGATTTTCTCATCTAACTCCAGGCAAAAAAAACCCAAAAACAAATAAGTGAGTTTCCCCAAAATGCCGAACTGTTTCTTTAAAAGCCGTGTGTCGTTCCTGAATGCGCTCCTGATCAAAATCGGAATGGTTGACATTTTTTTTAGCAGTCTTCGCTTCTTTACCTCCAGGATGTGCCGCTGCCATCAACATTTTAGTGAAAAATCCGTCAGTATAGCTCTCATGTCGTTCTACAAAGTGTCTTCAGAAGTAAAATCCCATAATTCATTGGTTGTGTGCGTGAGCCTCAGAAGCAGTACATCTCTTTGTGTTTGTAAAAAGTCTCAAGGTGATGCTGTAATGAAATCTCATTTTGATGTGCGCGTCGCTTTGAGGTGATACAATCTGTCAGGAATGATCAACGCAACACCAAGGCCGGTGCTCGCGTGGAACCCGGGGAACAGGCCGTCTCTTTTGCTGCTTGTTTTCCTTGTCATATTGTAAAAATGTATTATGTGTACTGTATAGATTAGAACCAGGTTTTGGGATAATCCTGTCAGAATGAAGTCATCCGTCCCGATTCCTCATAGCCAAGCTGAAACTTGTAGGAGGAGGGAGGGAAGGGGGGGGCAGCGGTGTTGGGAGCTCTCTCCCAGCCAAGACGATGACTGTCGAATTGACTCCAGTCACAGCGCTGGGAGCCACTCTACCATTTTCAGGACCCTCTATTCATTGGAGGCCTGATGTTTCCCTTCAAGCAGTCAGCCTTTTCAACCCTCCACCCCACTCAGTCATCCACACAGACACACAAACACACACACACGCTTCCTCCTAAATTTTTGTTGTATCTTTGTATCATCCTCTGGCGCTACATCTTGATGTCAGGCGTGTGTTGTTCGGAGTGATTCACACGCCCTTTTGCAGAGGGGTGGAAGGGACGGATGGATGCACAGTCAACCATAGCATTAATAAACACTAACAGCGATGCAAGGTACAGTCAAGTCAGCATCAACTCGCAATGGAGTTTCTCTTTTTGGGTGTTATTGCACACTTTTGACAGCTTGGCAATCCTCTGATTCCATTTTCGCTTTTTGTTAAGAAGAGAGAAAAGAAACATATTCTTGCTCAGACAGCAAGAGAGCGATCGGAGAGACACAAGGGCTACGTGAGGACATAATTTGGAACGTTTTTGTGTTTGTGCTGGACATTGTACAGAAAACCACCGCAGTGCACAGCTTTAGTCATGCCTGTTGCTACACCCAGACATAAAGGCATATAGTTTAGGATTCTTTTGCTGTTTGGGTTTTAATTTTACCCTAATACCCAAGAATCCCAAAGAAGAGTGCTCATCTGTATGCATTACCTCCAGGATTGTTTGTGAGGAATTTATTGGCCGGTGTTGCAAACAGGACAGCTAACAAATACAGTTTAATAACACAACAAAAAAGGTTAGCTAAGCAGTTAATCATAGTGGTTAGCAGCGCTGCGGACTCACTGTGTGTCCCACATTAAGGGTGTTTAAAAAAACAAAAAAGAAGTGAAGCCAAGTCTCAATCTGAAAAATCCATCTTATACATTTGTGGCCACATATCAAAGCTGATTATTTACAGTATTAGACGATCAAAATGACAGGTGTTTTGCCGGAAGGCATCTGTAAATTCAGATTTAGTACACAAGTTATTTTTATCTCCGCTGCAACCACAAAATCATTGCTGTTGCTTGGTAAAATACGCCGCGTCGATTTTCTTTGTAATAATATAGTTTTCGGTTTAAATCAAAGATGAATCAGTCGCCAAACAAGACAAGGCAAAAAATCCCCCACCTCCCTAAATCGATGTTGCTTAAACCCCAAAGTGTTCTTGTTTTGACTAAGTGAAAGACCACACTAGACGGTACACGCTGAAACACAAGCTGAAACCGTTATACACAGCTGGCATGTCACCTCAGGAGATATTTTGCAAATTTGGAGTTCACATGTGCTGACTAAACAATGTGTCCCTGAATGCTGAAATTAAAAGTAAACAACCAAACCCATATATAATAGACCAGGAGGAACACAGTGAGTCAGACGTGACTTACTGTAACTCCACTCCTCTTCGAGTGATAACCTCATTCACTCCAAATATGACTTATTCCAAGTATCAGCGGGAGTATCAGTAGGTTGTAGATGTTAAAAAGGTTTACTGTCTTATCATGAGCAATACAGAGAAATACAGTTTTATTGTCACAGGTCTTATTGGAACCAGTTTGGAACGAGGGTGAATAAAATACTAAATACAGTATGTTAAATAAAATCGCTTTTGCTTTTGTTGTCGACTTTGGAGCAGAAACTGTCCACGTCTTTTGAAAAAGTTTCGTGTGCCATGTTGTACTGCTGCACAAAGGACATAGCAATCAGTGCAAATTATTGGGTCAGTTCTTTCTGAACTTTGCGAAGTTTTTTTTTGCTGTAGCTCGGAAAACACATTTGATCTGTGCTTTGATGTATGGTTGTGTTCTGGATGCTTTGTGTCTCTTTTGATTTTGATACGGAGTGTTGCTAAAATAATACTTCATGAGGAAAGAATAGAAAGATAACGCATTACGGTACTGTTGGGGATCTAAAAAAGTAATGTTACCTCGGAGATATTATATAGAGCAGCTGTTATTTATATAGGTCCCACACCTGCCCTGCTGACTCCCTGTGCCAGTAAACAATGGTTTACCTCACACTACACACACACACACACACACACACACACACACACACACACACACACAGGGGGGAAACAGACTGTGTTTGTTTTCTCATGACAGTGGTCCAGGTCACCAGTGCCTTTCAAGAAAAAGAATGAGCATACTTTTGTATTTTCTTCCACTTCCTCTCCATTTCTCTCCTTGTCTCCGAGTACGAGCAGTAAGACATTGGTTGGCATGCCAGCGCAGCTTATTCACTGGCTGCGTTAGTGTTTTGGGAAGGCTTTGTAATTGGAGCCGAGTCGTTATCTTTAGCAGAGCCCAGGCCAGACCAGACATTAACTCATACTTTCACTCTAACTCAAGCAGGAAATGGGAGTATTTTATAATGTCATCCACTCTGTCATGAATACAATCGCTCAGTACTCTCTGTAAACTATCACAAGGGACGCCGGTTCAAGGCTCAAGGATATTGATGTTTCTCTGTGCGCAGGAACGCAAAGGAAAAAAAAAAAAATCTATACAGCGTGTGTATCACATCGACACATATGTGTAATTATTTTACATAGCGCAGGCACAGAGGCAATGGATTAGAAAGACAGTGTGTGAGAGGAGAAGCTTGAACTGTGTGTCTGCTAAATTTATCATGAGGCCTTTGGGAGCGTTGAAATGAGAACAGTGGCCTATTACTGCTAAGAAGGTGTTTTATTGAGAATACGCCGACATGCCACCCCAGGGAGAGTGCCGGGGGAGAAGAGTGTGGCCATAGCCTAAACCACTTTGTGCATGTGTGTGTGTTTGTGTGTGTGCGTGTGTGTCGAGTGCGTGCATGTCGTTGTAAGCACATGCCTGCATGTCACTGTCTTTTTGTGTGAGCCGTCTTGAGGGTGTCAGATAGAAAATAAAAGCCCCTTTTCTTCCACTTAATTATTCACTATGATATGTATTGGAATTGTCACTTTTGACACTTGAGGTGTCCCAGTCAATAATTTATATAGGTCAGGCCAGCTTAGCAGAGCTCATTGTTAGTTATTAGCAGATGAGAGCAGTGGCTTGTTATGCAGGCGCTCTGTTTATTTTACCAGTGTGTTTGCGGACTGGAATGCATCCCATGAACATTCCTTCATCCTTGGCCAAGGGTTTATAGCTGTTGATATGAGCTGTGTTTTAGAGCTGTGTTATTCAGCTCTGTGTTTATTGTCATGATAATTAACAAAGTGAGGTGTTAATCTTGCCTCATGCCTTTCCTCTAATTCTTTGTTAAGTCACTTGCACAACTTAGTGAACCTGATTTTATTGTTATTACTAAAAGTAGGACTGATTAGCACCTTGCTCCGTGTTTTTAACGCTCAGATGCACAATAGAATGAAATGCAGATAAATGTAACAATAAGGTGGCTAAAGGTTAGATTTGTTCAGTGGGAAAATAAAAATATACACATTGTGTAGAGCTCCAGTTTTCCTCCTGCTTTTCTGTCTCTCCTGGTGAGTTCAGTAAGATCTCCAGTAGGTGGCAGGGCCCTGTTTTTCTCTCCTGTCTTTTCCCCTCACTGAGTGCACATGGGTGTTAAAGAGTGTGATGATATCATGACAGCTAATTGCTCTCATTGGGATGGAGTTGGATGGATTGCCTGGTAGCTAGTGTAATGTTAGCTGTTAATGTAAGTGTTTTTAGCTTGTCTGAGGCCAAATTGTAGGATAAGTGTTTAAAAAAACTTTAAACTGCTGTGGTTAATTTCAGGACTGAATGCACTTAAACAGGTTTTTTTTTTGTATATTGCAACTAGTTGCATGGTTTAGTGTAAGTACAAACAGTATTCCAATTACTGGAGAGAATAAAAAAGCCAATACAAACTGTTCCTATAAATACATTATTTTTCTCGCAAATAAAATACATGTGGAATTAGCTCTTGGGAAATTTAAAAGGAAGAAAGAGCCCAAACAACTACAAAGCGCCTGAATTGTTTGTGCATTTGTTGTTTTCAGAATGTAAAATGAGTTGCGTCTTTGTTCGGGCACTGTAAACAATTCCATTTAGCAGAACAATAAAGGATCTGATAGCTTGGCCAGTTTTCTTTCTTTCCGCTGGATAGCTGTGTTTACTTATCTGTTGTTTAATTAAAGGGCCTCTTTTCTTTAAGCTCCCATTGTTTCAATAGCACGGCCGGAGTCCCGGCAGGGGTCAAAGGGTTAACAGCCGTCAACTGTGCCTTTTTTTTTTAAAGGGGCCCCCACACAAAGGCACAGTTTCACCTGCAGCCCAGCCCGCGGCTCCCTATTGTGTGGCCCCATTTGAATTGATTATGTTTAGAGGGCTGGTTGTGATTGGTGGAGAAGGGCGTGGTTGATTGGATAGTTTTGTATCTTGTCAGCCAGGGAGCAACCTTGCGCGTGCAATCTGTCTGTATCCTGAGGAAGGTTGGAGACTCCACAGCACAGCAGCGCTTGTTCTCAGCCTCCCTGTCTGCCAGCCTGTGTGCCTCTACCTCGCTTTCTCCCTCGCTCACTCTCTCTCTCTCTCTTCCCCTCGCCGCTGTGCTCTCCGCTCTGCTTCACTCCACACCGCGTGGCCCGGCACTCTGTTTACCCTGCCAGCTAAATGGAGTTTGTCAGGTTTGTCAATATGATTGATTTCTGTGATTTTGCCAGCTTTCTTGTGTAAAAAAAAAACTTGACAATTTAATTTGACCAGGGAAAAAGAGAAAAGGAGGTTTATTGTCTGTCTATCGTTGATGTTCTATCATTGTAATTGGTTAATTCTGTCGTGCAGTTTCTGCGAGAAGAGCAGTTATCCAGGGTTTACTTTGTCGTTGAGACTCTGACAGTTTACAGGCTTGTTCTGATAAGGGGAATAGACACGGAAGCAGATATTATTGCACATTAGATTTGCTGCATCTGGATTTCAAAACAAGGCAGCATGGATTAAGTGCCTCTTGTTTATCTGTGTGCTGTGCTGTTGTCACTTTTAGTTAATGCAAGCAGCTTCATTTACTTCGCCGAACTATTTCTATATTAAGTTTCTAACTGCCATTTTACAGTGTTTGGTTAGTTTTGTTTACTTTGCTGATAGTGAGCTAACCAGTTCAGCAGGATATGGTACTGTACTGTGTGCTGTTTGAATTAAGAAAAGTTCTTGGAAAAACAGGAGACAGGTTTGCCTTCTCTTTTACCTTGATGTTTTTCTTAGGAGACATTTGTTCTCGTTAAAAAATATTCCCCGGAAAAAGCATTTAAATAGTTAGAAAGCCGGTCATTTTTTTATTTTTTTGCTCCACATTAGGATTTGCTGGTGGTGTGTTTTGTGACGATTTGTTCTTCTGAGTTAATGAGTGCTGGTCAGACTTTTCTTGCTCTCAGGCTATGGCCTGGACTAATCCTCACTCTCCTCATGGTGTCACAGTGAATTAAGACAGAGGCTGGCACAGCTCTATATTTGACACCGTCACCACAAACCACGTTGGAGACACGCTGTCACTCCAAATGTCATCGCTCACATCTTTCTGAAAAGTTAGAGTGTGTGAATGTCGGTATGTGCCTGCGTGTGTCTGTACTTGCAACAAAGGGATTTCAGAGTACATTTAAGAGGGAAAGTTGTGGTCATTTTGCTGCTTTTTTTTTTTTTTTGCTGTCAAGTTTGAGTGCTGTTTGACAGCTTTGAGGTTTTATGCAGAAGACATTTATTGACTTGCTGTTGTTTAATGACTAAGTATTGTTACTGCTATAATTTAAGTAATACACTCGTGCAACTATATTAAAAAAAATCACTTTTTCAGAGCGTTGTTTTTGTTTTTTGCTGTTTACACTCGCTATTTAGCCCAAACTTTTTTGGATGCAATGTTTCAGCTCCTTGCATCAGTGCTAAGAAAGTGTGTGCCTGAACGATAGGAGAGATGGAGGAGAACAGTGGAGATTATCAGATGGTTGAGGAGGAGGAGGAGGAGAGCGAAGCCTAAACAGGGCAGTGTTCACCGTAATGCCGTGCAGCTGTGCAGCCGAGACTCGCAGTTTGGGAGAGCTGGAGTGCGAGCTGATTGGGTTGACAGTTTGTAATCAAAGTTGATTTATTGTTCATTAGTAGTGCATTAGCCCTTTCAGGCAGGGGCGTTATTTGTGCAGTGGCCTGTCAAGGCGAGGGGCTGCCAGCACCTGTCATTTCTAAACCATGACATAGGCAACCAGATATTAGCTGTGTACCCGGAGAGGGGGGCACAGGGGGTAGCCTGCAGAGCCCCACGGCTCGCTGGGATATCCTTTACAGGGATGGTCTTTGCTTTGTACTGGAGCAGGCAGGCAAGACAGAGAGGAGAGACGGGGGAATAGTTTAGCAGTGATATAGTGAGCCACCAGCTGCTCTCTGCTGTTATTTCCTGACTTTCCCCGACTAAAACATGTTTTTACTTGAAAAAGGCTTACATTCGTTTTTTTTAAGGGTCATTACTGCTTGGAGTATGTGCGTCTCTGTTTCAAATAGGAAGATTAACTCTACACTTGAGATGCCATGTGTTTCCAAAGGTTGAGATGGTAGGATAATGATGAGATTGCACGGTGTAGAGAGTTTTATGGCGGAAGGTCTTCTTCAACACTCATCTCGGTCACAACCTATATATTTTTAAAACATTAAAACACGTGAGGGTTTTGGCATGTCAGACCTGCAAAATAAAGGTGGATTTATAAGGGATGCATGTGGACAAAAACTTGTTTTGCATCTCCTGATTTTTGGTTAATGCTGCAAACCTGCTGCTGACACTGGATATTTTTTACATGATTTAATTAAATGGCTGTACACTTTATATGAATCACATAACACAACAACATTAAGAGTGTCAAGAAGCAACATAATTTGTGTCCCTCTTGTCTGCCGTCATGGAAACAAGGATTAGCTTTGCGTTGCTGGTGTGCAAAGAATAGAAACAATCTGTATGAGGATGTGTCAGCCATTGTCTTTTGACTACAGTTTCATTTGAAAGGGATTTTAGAGGCTGTGATCTTAATTAAATCTCAACTGACTCAAATAATGCATCTGAAAACGTTCAGCGTTGCGTAACCGTGTGGGGCTGGTGAACTATAGATCACGGGCACACAGTTTACACGACAGTGATCGTAAGACGTTTCTGGGAAAGGTGAAAGCAGCGAACACTCGTGTGTGGGATAGTAGTCACAGTGAATTTCTAAGGCAGGTTTCAGAACTCAAACGCCTTGTGAAATACGTACTTGGAGGTGTGGCTTGAAAGGTCAAAAAGAGTGAGAGGACATTGAGTCACACGTCAAAATGTACGAGGCACTGTCTTGTAAGAACGGTAATGTCGCTTTTTTTTTTTTTTCTTTTTTTAAACAAAAGACACAACTAAAATATATAACTGCACCAGCATATTTTATCTACTATTATCATTAATATTTATTTTTAACAAATAACTGGTTGTTGGTATATTGGTTGAATAAAATTGCAAATACATTTTTTGAAATACAAATATTAAATTTAGATGATGCAGAGGATGGTGTGTGTGTGTGAGAGAGTGTGTGTGAGTGAGAGAGTGTGTGTGTGTGTTTGAGGGAGAAGAGCGAGGATGCCCTGTGTGCTTTTCCCTCTGCAGTGGTCACCTGCAGTGGTTTCTGCCTCCAGTGTGGGAAACAGCGCTCAGGTCGCAGCTCAGCTGTTATTGTTGGGGTGAGAGCTCGCTCACTTCGCCGTGCAGTTTGTTTGTTTAAACCCAACACTGGGTCGAGCTCCGGCGAAAACCTGTTTGTTTGTAGTCCACCAGTTAATTAAAATGCAATCTTAACTTTTGTTTTTACAGTTGCTGCAAATAATTTGAGTCCCGTCCCCCCCCTCACACCCCCTGCACCCCAAATCTAGAATATAAAGTGTACGTCAAATCGGAGACAAAATGTGGCTGTGATTATCCTGTTTATCTGAGCTGTAAATATTTTTAAAACAGCTTGATTGTGGATGACGAGAAAGGAATTGTGGCGCTCTTAACATATGGATGGTTTGGTAGTTGTGTCTTGCCTTTTAAATTTTGTAGTTTTAGTGAATACTCTGCATTGTGTTGTTTTCAAACATATAATTACACAGGATTGCATATAATTTATACATCTAGATAATATTAATATTATTATCATTATTATTACTAGGGGGGAAAAAGCTATTACTGTGAAAACACTGTCTGTTTTTTTTAGAGGGAAATAAATGCTCTCCACCTCAGAGATTTCAATCAACCTGAATGGGTAATATGGAATTAGTCTTTCCAGTCTTGTCGACGACTAATTATGTTCACACATCACTTAAGTACAATAGCTCCCGTGAAATCCTCATTTTGGTGACATTTTCATGCAGGAGATCATAGTGAGGATGGGAAGTTGTTTCCTTTCACCACAGCAGGCCAAGGTAAAACAACAGCATCAAACGGACTAGACTCTGTGATTTCTCTAGGGCTTGTTATTTCTTTTTACTTCTCCATTCCATTTGATGCCCCCACAAAACAAGATGACCCCAGGGAGCGCAAATGAAAATTTGATAATTCTCTTCTCTTTTTTTTTTTTCTGCCCTTTTCTCTTTTAGCCGAGCTGCACCTTTGCGGCCAGTGAAACGTCTTTACCGGTCTCACTGACATTCACCCCCTTGTCCCTCTTTCCTGTTCCTCTTAATTGCCTCGGTGCGGGGAAAAAAGGGGGCTATCGTACAGCCTCGTTCACCCTACTCCTTTTCACCAGGCTTTGACCTCTGACTTGTGATAGGAGGGGGGTGCGCAGGGAGCATCTTCATTAACTCTGAATCAGTGACTTTTGAACATATTCAGATCTGCGGTGTGTGTTCCCTCATTAGATTGTCATATTTTGCACTTTTTTTTTTCTCTTAGCAATGCACAAAGAGAAGTTGGCCTACTGTAGGTGTCCTTTAATGATAAATGCTTTCTGTGCTGCATGTTGGTGCACGGTCAGAGGCGGTGCAGAGAACAAAAGGAATATTTTTAACAATGTTTTGTTGTTGTTTTAAATTGGAAAAACACACAAAACATTTTTTTTCCCAATTAATCCTGTTAAAAATTAATAATGTTTGATTTTATATTTCAGAATTTTTTGTTCTTTGATCCGAATATAAAGTGTGGGTATCTTTTTATGCTCTATACGGAAAACGTGGTTTTGCTCTTCATATACAGTGTGTTATGGGCTGCACATGTGCCTGTATGTACTTGTGGCAGTTAACATGCCACAGTTTAGATTTGTGTGTGTGTGTGTGTGTTTGTCTGTGAGTGTGTGTGTGTGTTTGGCCAGCAGGCCTGTGCTGGTACAGTATATTGCCTCCAGTCACTCTGCAGCTGTGTGAGAATGTTCCAGGTTTGAATGTTTATGTATGGGAGGCACCTGGAGAGCACCACACCTTTGTGAAATTCATAAACGTCAGCTATTTCTGGCATCCTCAGAATGTCCTCTTTTTCACACCCTCATATTGGTGTAGTAGATTAGAGCTGGGCTCAGTGGATCCCTCCAGTTATTAGCCCAGTACGAGTCTCCTTTTAGACTATCTTTAGATGGTGATATATTTTTGTGGATCATCTGGAGTCATGATGTTATCCAAGAGATAAGGGAGTGCACCATATGGGAGTGCTCTAAATGGCGACTGGCGTCCTGTGTTTGCGTTAAATGGGCATGATACAGCGGCCAAGGCAATATTTTTCAGTTAAAGTGCTTCTCCCGCCCTTCCACTCAATAGGACCCAGTCTTGGGCAGATTTTCACTCCTTCAGCACAGGATTAAATGGTAGTAGTTACATTGATCAATAGGTTAAGAAGCATACAATCCCTCTTGCTGCTAATGACCTCAGTAGTAATGGGTAATAAAATGGGGGTCTGTAATAGCCTCTTGCTGGGGCTGTGCACAGAGGAAGCTGCTCTAACTGTAGTTACTGCGAGCCAGACACTCAAAGCAAAGTGTGAAACCATGATGAGATATACACCTCAGGTTTAAAGAATTAAGACAGTTACAGTGAAGGAAATCTCGGTGTAATTTGTAATGAAATTGACAGCTATTGAGATCTGGTTAAGTGTGTAAAACCTCTGTGTTAAGTTTAAGTTTGCTCTCTCTTTTTTCACATCACGCTGTGTAATAAGGCATGACAAAATGATTATACATTTGAAAATAAGACTAAATTTACAGCTTTTCCACGCTGGTAAAAAAATAGAGCATGACAAATACGGAGTAGACTTTTAATGCACGCGGTAAAAGTAGAGCTTCAAAAAACAGGCGTTATTATTTATCCTGTGTGTGTGTGCGCACGGGAGGGGGTAAATGTCATGTTTAGACATGCACTGTATATCACATCATGTATGGTGCTTGCATGTCAGCAAGACGAGGCTGCCTGGTTGACCTTCAAAATATTTCATCAAAATTAGTGATGCCCACAAAAAAGGACTTCAGTGGATAATGACTGTGAAATTAGGAAATGGGAGGCCAGGGCTATGCAAATGACAGGACAAGTCATGTGCAAAAGTCAAGATGAACTGCATATTAAGACATAATACAGGGGGGAATTAATATTGCATTTTCCTCCTCGCACCCCTTTGCCTGGTGCTGGAAATGAGAAATGTGGAGTGTGTGTTAGTCCTGGGTGGGGCTGAGCCTCCTTCATTCTCTTGGGGCCGGACGAACACAGCCCAGTGTAGTCTGGCACTGCTCAATAAAGTTAACAGAGAGCATCTAAACTGGTCCGTCCTATTTGACATCGCTGCCCTTTCCTCCGAATTTTCAGTACAGGCTGTTCATTATGGCAGTGCTTTGTTTTTGTTTTATGCTACAATGGGGAGAATGAATAAGGTGATATGCATGCACGGTGTGTGACAAGAAAAGCCCCTTAGTTACCGGATGAGATTTTAAACAGCTAAATTACATTCAGAAAAGCATGAAAAATTCAAAGGGGTGTCATTAGCTATGAGGTAGCCACACAATTTGGGTAACCTTGGTGAAGACAGACTGTCACCAGTTATGTCTGCTCTATCAGCTTCTGACATCAGGCTGAGAGACATTTTACACTCACTTATGCACATACATACTAATGTATTCTTGCACACACACAGCAGAACCATCACCACAACATGGTAACAATTTGCGAAAGACGCAGCCGTATCAAGCACATCTTAGTTGCTGTTTGTCATCCAAATGTCAAGGAAAGGAGCTTTTAATGGTATTGCACATCATAGCAGTGAGTGGCAGCATCCAGACGCACTCCAAGTCCCCTGTGTCGCCAGAGCAATTAAGGCACCCTGACAACTGTGGGGGCTCTTTCAGTGTCACAACAAATCACTTGTTTTGAGGAGTCGTGCACTCACACCTTTCTACAGGGAGTTAGTTAGAGGCCTGTGTGTTCTTCACCGTGGCTCCTCCTCCAGGCACTCTATATCTTCACAATAATAGATCGCTGTTGACAGCGTCTCTAATGAAATGTTCTCACATGACATGTCGTGCGTGTGCGATGAGTGAACCGCAGCGTTTTTGAGGCTATCTTTCACGTCCTCAGGTATGACATATTTGCCACGTTGTACAAACGGCGAGCTCCGAGAAGCATCGCAGCAGATGCAGATCCTATCGGATGGTGTCGAGGCGTTTTGCGCGTTTGAGAGGGGAAGGTCGAAGGATGGCAGCTGAGGTGGATGCACGGGCATGTACTTATAGGCACGATCCGCGCCCGGCTGTCTTGTGTCCTTTAGCCCCTCTCAGTCTGTTGTGGTGTCATAATGGTTAGCGGGGTCGAGATGTGTTTGTTTGTGTGTTTGCTGGAGGCCTTGTGCAGATTGTAACACTTCAAGATGACACTTATGATGACTCCAAGACGATTTCCCAGAATCCAGTCAAAACTAATTGGCTTTTTAAAGTATTTTGTATTAATTAATCTATTTGTTATGCAGCGTTCATCTCTTGCATGGCATTAGCATTTTGTTTAAAACTAATTTTTCTATTTTCTATTATGTTTTATCTCATTTGTAACAAAAAGCAAGAGTATAGAATAAAGAATAGATTGTGTTTTGTTTCCTGCATTATTCTGTTCTGGCTTTTTTTTTTTTTTTTCAATCAAATCAATTCAGCTTTATTCATATTTTGCCAAATTATAACATGTGTCCTCTCAGGGCTCTTTACATGTTAAGGTCAAGACCTTACACAGTATTATTATGTATTTATGCACTTGTGGACAATGTTTGTTTGACAACTATCTGCTTGTCATGTGTTTGTGCAGGTTCCAGTGTCAGTGGCTATGATGACGCCTCAAGTGATAACTCCACAGCAGATGCAGCAGATCCTTCAGCAGCAAGTCCTGAGCCCTCAGCAGCTCCAGGTTCTTCTCCAGCAGCAACAGGCCCTCATGTTACAGCAGGTAATGTACAAACGGCAGTCATGTCATGAAAATCTTTTTTCAGGACGAGGCCATCACGTTTCAAATGGAGAATGTCTCAGTTTGAAATGAAAATCTTCTTATGCATAGACTATGTTTCACAAAGATAAATTCACTTTGAACTGCTATTCTTCTCACTTTTCTAAGCCTCAAAGACTACATTCCTCAAAGTATTGAAAATTCTCACAAAACCCACTGCTGAGTTTATGTGACTGACAGACTTTGACTCATATGTCGCCTTCCTGTCTTTTCTGCAGCAGCAACTCCAAGAATTCTACAAAAAGCAGCAGGAACAGCTCCACCTCCAGCTCCTACAGCAGCAGCAGCAACAGCAGCAACATGCAGGCAGCAAGCAGAGTAAAGAGGTAGGCTGACATCACTCCAATCGCCTGCCATTACCAAACATTGGCCAGACAGAGCATGGAAGGCATGTGTGCTCCCTCCCTCAACTCCATCTGCTTTCAGACTGTGGTTAAAGCAGAGACTGGGGTGGGTGGGTTGGGGGGGGAAGAGAATCAAGTGCACTCATGCTTCTGATTAGCATGTCAGACTTGGTGGATAAATGGTAGCAACTGACTGATACTGCGCTAAGACTACAGCATCTCTTTTTCTGGACCTGTCTTCACATTAAATGTGTAATGTTTTACAGAGCCAGAGACTCAGTCCATTGTTCTAGATTTTTTTTTTTTTCTTCTCAAGTAAACAAGTGTCCTGCGCAACAAAGAGATGACCGTTCCTGTGAGCCTTGTGTAGGACATAATGAAAGGCAGAAGGGAGAAAGGCAGAAACACGGAGCATATAAATCTGAGAGGCTTTTCTCTGTAATTAACATGGAAATGGCAGAGGAAGAGAAGGCATGTAATTGTGAGATATCAGTGCAGAGAGCGCTCCCAGCTTTGTTGCCCGTGTTGAGTTTTTTTTTTTTTTTTTTCACCATTTTTCTTTTTTGCTTTCCCTCCTTCGCTCCCCATAGTACGGCAGGGCTTGCTCATAGGCAGCGGCTTAATGCGTGTTAATGACAGGCGGATACAGGCATCACTGTGGACAAAGCAAATTATTATTGTGCGGTCAGAAGAAGTTCAAAGACAATCTGGGAATTTTTTTTTTGCTCTCGTCCCCGTTGAGTTCCATGTTTGGAGAGTAAAGGAAGCACAGAGAATTAAGCCCAATGTTAAAAGCAGACACACACCCGTCCACGCATGCTCACGCTCACACCCGTTCGTGTGCTTGTCGAAGCTCCAACTTCAAAGTCGTAGCTCCCTAATTAATGAACTGCGGGCTTCAGTTTGGACAAGTTGTGGCGTGATGCTCCCATAAATCAACATGACAGCAGAGCTCCTCGGCCTCAGATAGGGCCTGTCACCAAGTCGCATCTGATGTAAACACTAGAGGAGCAAGGGAGAAAAGAGGGGGGGGAGGTGAGGAGGGGGGTGGGGGGGAGACAAGGAGGTGCAATTGATCAGTTGAATGGAGCATGAGAATAAAAGAAAAAACTACTTTTGAAGCATATTATGTATGATCACAGGAAATGGATGCAGCCTCGAGAGGCTCTCCCCCTCTGCCGATGTTTTCTTTCTCTTCCCATCGCTCTCTCTCTTTTTCAGTCGCATTTCTAGCAGCCATCAAAAGACAGAATAAGAATTATGCAGTGACTCCCCTGTGGCTGCCAGACAATAACCCCCTGTTGCTGCTTTGTGCCTCTTTTATTTTAAAGACATCAAAATTTAGTTTTTCAAAGATCTTTAACTTTATATTTGAAGCTTGACAATAAAGGCCTGCCAGTGCCACTCTTTATCATTTGTCAGGGACTGTATTTTTCTCTCCCTCGTGCCACTTCTTGTTAACCTCTTATTTGGTCTATTGGGTCTGGGGTTTTTAATGTGTCTGCATGCTGAGAGTGCACAGGAGCTGCTGTCAGCTGATGGAACCAGAAGAAAAAAATGTGAAGGGGAGAGAGTTAAATTCATTTGCAGTACTCGATTTTCTTTCTTCCTTTTTTTTTTTTTTTCTTTTTCCCTTTTTTTTTTTTCTTTCTGAAAAGCCATCCTCTATTTATTTAGCGTTTTGATGAAAGACATTGTTCCTTGTGAACTCCCACCCCCGTAGCAGTATTATCTTTATCCCGGGCTGTCAGGGAGGAGCTGGTGAACAGAGAGCCACTAAAGACATGAGAAACTTCTCTCACACTGATAGAAGAGGAAAAAAGAAGCAACCATCTTTCATAAACAGGACAGATCAGAGAAGATCACAGGCCACCTGCATCCTGAATTTCACTGAAGCCCCTGCAAGATCTCTTATCGTGTCTCTTTTTCTCTCTCTCTCTCTCACATTTCCGCCTCTCATTTTGGGTTAGATCACACATGAGCCGGTGAATGAATGTGGTTACTCTTCAATTATGACCCTCCACTACCACTGTCAAAGTGCCTTCTTCCCCTGATTGATCCAATGAGACGACCTCGCTTGCTCTAATAGACCAGCGCTGCACAGAGCTTTATTTTTAGTCAGCCAGTGCAGGAGCAGCAGGCTGGGTGTGGGGCAGGAGGGGAGGTAGAGGAAGGGAAAGGAAGGCTTCTAGACCCTTTTGACAAGCCGAACAGGGGTGGGCGGAGGGGACCCGTTTTATCTGGCTGTTTCAGTGGTTTCAGAGCCGCCAGCAAGTGACCTGACTGCCGTGTTGCACTGAGACCTTTTTTGTATGCACTCAATTGTGAGAAGTAAACAAAGTGGTATATCCTGTGTTTGGTAAAAGGGTGCGGTGCACAGCTTGGCAGCCCCGGCACTGCTTTTAGTGCCCCCTCCTCTCCTCCCACCCGCTTGACAACTGGCCTTGTGTACTCATAAACAGACCTTGTATCCTGTTGAATCTCAAAAATGCCTCTTTTGTCCTTATCTGTTAGAAAATATAGAAGGTGTCCCAATAGATCTTGTTTAATTGGTGAAAACAGATGTGTGTGTGTGTGTGTTTTTTTTTTTTTAACTTAACTGTGTATTTATTGAAAACAGGGATTGATTAAAGGGTTAAAAGTCATCTCTCTTTCTCTGTGCCCCTGTTATCTGAATCTCTGATTTGTTTTGACTCATAGGAGATTGGGGATATTAGATAATTTCCTTCTATTTATTATTCTGTCTTTTTTTTCCCCTTTCAATTTTCTTCTGCGCTCTCCTATCACTTTTTCGGCCCTTCGAAGTTCACACGTTTCACTTTTCAGAGCCAAAATCTCCCCCCCCCCCGACCCCAAAATCATTGAAGACACACCGGTGTTTCATTAAATGTTTCTTGATAAAACAGCCGTAGCACAGTGAGATCAACATAACAGCTATCTCTCAGTCAGTCCACAGCATGTGATTGAACACAGCTTGCTGCGCTGGTTGGGGGAAGAATGTATCCCTGAGCTCAGCGCCATGCCTGGGAGAGTTGTGAGAGTTGCTAGGGTGGTTATTAAGCACTTTGATTTAGTCACACGTTGTTTGCTGAATTATGAATGGCTGTAATTAAATTCCTGTGGCTCTTATTATGAATGATTAACTATGTTGTTTCATTGTTTGTCATTTGCCTCCCGACTCCTCGTTAATTAAGGGAGAGAGAGATGTATAGTGTACCTGTCTTAAGTGGGCCCAGACTAACCCACAGCAAAGGCAAAATTTATGAAAGTTACACTCCTGTGTTGTGTGTTCGCACATGCAAAATCCATTAACCTTGTTTTTTATGAATGAACATGTTGTTCTAATGTGTTACATTTTACAGCCCTAACTATGAACTCCGTGGCCTTGAACTTGAAATGTTTTTCTTAAGCGGTGTGCTCAAATCTGCTAATGTACAAACCTAGAAATCAGATTTGCAAGTTCTCACTGCTCTCTATATACAACATGTGTGTGTTTGCTGATGGTGTGCCTCTCTATCTTTGTGTCTTTGCGTGCCAGCAGCAGGTGTCAGCACAGCAGTTGGCCTTCCAGCAGCAGCTCCTGCAGGTCCAGCAGGTCCAGCAGCAGCACCTGCTCAACCTTCAGAGGCAAGGGCTGCTCACCATCCAGCCCGGACAGACCGGCCTGCCGCTGCACTCCCTCACTCAGGGTCAGTACCTCGCATCAGCCCTCGGCGCTTCACATCTTTTGTGCATCAGTACACTATTGCTCAATAGAAGCGTTTTGTCATAACAAAACACGGCAACAAAACTGTCTGGGCATGAGCTGACTCTTTTCACTCATACATTTGCAAGTGCTAAAATGTGTTTGCAGAGGAAGATTTGGCCCACTGTTGAGTAAATATTTAAGGGGTTCTGGGATGTCTTATGAGACAAAACAGTGGAGATTAGGTTTATCCTATTGCATCTGTTTATTGATGCATTGGATGATCTTGGTCTTGGGTTTGAAAATACTTGGCAGTCATAATAGCAGTTGTTACCTAAACATAGCTTGTGACTGTGTATTTAAAACTACGATAACTCTACTAAAAAATATTCAAGTACATAGCCAGAATAAGTATTCAGTTGTAGGATTGTAATTTGTCAAAGGTACAGTGACACCTGCTAATAAAGCTAAAGCAGTTTTTATTTTATTTAAATGTTTTTGTGGATTTTCTGTATTGATCTTAGTGCATAAACTATACAGTTAGACTATAAAATAATCAAGTTGCTTGCTGCATGAGTGCATAGTATAAGAACAACCTAAAGTATTAATGAGATTACTTTGACTGAATATAATGCAGCACTGTTGTGTTGTAGAATTAAAAACAAACAAACAACAACATATAATTTTTAAAGGAATCTATTTTAATAGTGCAGCTTGTGTAGGTGTATCACTGTATACTCAGAGCGGTTTGACCTGCCACTGTTGTTCACCTGCTACAGTACGTGTACAAATTTGCTTTACCAAAGTGAACAATGTGTCACAAATATATGACCGCATGGCTTCACTGGCTCAGGACACACCCTCTGTAAATCTTCAAAAAACACTTGTTTATTTTACTAAACGATGTCTTACACATTTAGTCCAGGCCAGTCTGCTGTCATTGCACTTTGATTTTGGCACGCTACACTTTGTTTAATACCATCCCAAAACCACCAAAGTAACATATCCCACTGTTCAGAAATGAGGATCCACATTTTGCCCTTCAACTCATTGTCCTGTGTCTGTGATTGGCATCCTGGTGGCAGTCTCCTTCAGCCTGGAGGAACACTGGATCTATTGTTCGTAAACTGCCAGTGAACTTGTCATTGTGAAACCGCCTGTTTCTTGATAGGGAGTCAATACTTGTTGTTTGGCCAAGAAGTTTATTTCTTTATTTATTCTTTAATGTTTTGCTAAGGAGCGGCCGTCTTGTGACAAAGACGTCGTCATGAGGGTTTTAGAACATGACATCGACTATTCATTCGCAGCTAAGACAAACAGTTTTGAAATAACAAGATAAAAACGGGAGGGTTTAGGGGGGTGCTTAGGTAATAGGCAAACACAAACACAGTTTGTACAGTGCTGTTATTGTTTGGACTGGGTATGGAATCACTCATCCGCTTGCAGACGATTGCCATGGGCACAGGCGTGGGGCACTGCTGTGTTGTGAGTGTGCTTTGCTGAATTGCTCTGTGTCAGATGTCTGGCAAACACTCACACACCCCTTGAGTAAAGCATTATATGAGTGATATGGCTAGGTACTGTACTTTTGATAGATTTCACAACAGGCTCAGAACATCCTGTTTATTCTGTGTCATCATCAAATACCTCTGAGGCATCTCATCTTGTCAAGAGAGTGGGTGTACGGAGTTTTATCCTTTTTGCAGTCCCTTTTCAATTTTTTTGTAACACTTTTATGCATTGTTAGGGCTGCATGGTTAATTCGACTAAAATTGCTTTTACAGTTATTACTTGCACTGATAGGGAGGTCTGCATGTCTCAAACCACATGCTTTTTCTCCTGAAGTTTAACAAAATGACAAAACATTAATTACCAAGTTTAGTTGAAAAATGCTCAAAGAATCCTGAGAGACAATTTTGCTTTTTATTCCAAGTGATTATATTGTTTTAAAAATAAAATACAAATGTTAACTTTATTTTTTTACCCTTAACAAAGTAATGTAATTTATCAAGGGTGTTGTTGGGATAAACATCAAGGTGAGAAACAAAATGTCCTCACACGCAATTATTGTATTGTTTCGGTTTATTATAACCAGTCAAACCTGGTTAGTTTGCCCTTACCGTCCGCTGATGCTTAACTCCGTATCTCCGACAGCTGTTACAACACTTAGGCTAGTGCTTCAGGGCCCCAGTTTGTCTTCCTATTCTACACATTTTCTGCTTGACTGTTTGAAGTTATTGATGACCTTTCTGTTTTCCACATCACTAAACTCTTTCATGCATCAGCGGGCCAGGCCTATGGTGCTCAGATCTAATCTGCAATATTCAGCTAGCAGTTAGCACTGCATCGGAAGTGATGAGTTGATCTGCTCTGTTTGGGTCCTGGTGATTATGGATTCAAACTTGGGGGCAGTAAATTGCCATGACTTTTTAACTGATGATTTTTATTTCCTTCGTTTTGAAATGTAGATATTAATATAATTATTTTTAAAAGGCCACTGTTATCACACACAATCCACTGTATCCATTTTCCCATGTGCCGAGACAATGAAAGCAACAAAAGGTTTTCAAGTAATAGGTCACTGTAACAGAGTAATTAAAGAAAGGCAGGTGTGGTTGTGGGTGCCACGATGCAAGTTTACACTCCAGTTTTTATATCAGTCTTCTGCTCAGCCACGTTGTTGGCTGAGACAGATTACACTCATTGTTCTGCCAAAACGATGGACTGAAGGAATGCATTTGAATTAGCTTTTCAGAAAATTGATAGCACTAATTAAGTATAAACTTGTAGATAGCGGGTTTTGAGTGAAAAACAACTGCTCACATTATCTGGAGCATAATTTGTTTCTCTTGTCGTGAAGTCTTTTGACATTAATGTTCAAAGTCTTGGAAGCGGCCAGACGGTATCTGTTATAAATTACAACAATGTGTTTGGGGAGGATATAACTCTCATAAATATAAATTTGATCCAACCACCTCCTCCTCACCCGCCTCACAAAAAGCCTGTCCTCTTGACCTGATAAGTGAGTCAGTGGTTGCTCGGGCTCACATCGCTCAGGTATTGCGTGTGTGTGTGTGTGTGTGTTTGCATGTTTTTGCAACACGCGTGTGTTTGTGTCACAGAGGTGGCCAGTGTTTGTGCACATCCTGGCTGAAATGGACACTCACCCTCCGAGGTTGCTCTGCAAGAGAGTGAGTTCTTATAGCTGCACAACATCATTTAAGCTGTCTAAGAGAGGCCAGTGGGACAGTGACAAGACAAATTTGTCGGTAATATGAAAGCAAAGAATGTGGCGAGCCATGAAGTGCTCACAGAACAGCAGCACATCAGGGACAGCAGTGGGTAATGCGGCTGACCTGTCAGTGATTGATACATCCAGCAGTGGGCTACTGGTAATAGTTCCTGCAGCATTAGGACAGGACATATTTCAGGCCTAAGGGGTGCATATCAGCAGGCCAGTGATTACGGCAACATAAACAGGGGTGCAGTAAAGGTCCCAGTCTGACGGAACAATAAACTAATAGCGATGTCACTGTCCCCCCATGGCACCGGGACTGCGTGTGAGAAGTAACAGCGCGGTTTAAAGAGCCCGGATCACTGGGGGCCATTTTTTATTTGGGGGGATGATGGCCTGCAACTGATGTCATTATGAACCTTAAATCAACTTTCTGCTTGCTTGAACATGGTCACCTGGGTACAGGGGGACAAGGACAGGAAAAGGTTGAAGAGCTCGGCCTGTCTCGGTGCCAGAGCTACCTGCAGAGGTAAAATTGAGTTGGGAGGCCGGTGATCAATCAAGTGTCCCAACAACATACATTTTTTAAAGTGCTTGTCCGTATTTCCCAGTCGTAATGAGTGGAATAGTTGTGTTGAAAAATGGAAAGAGGAAAGATAAACCAATCCGGCATTTAAAGGATGGACAAACTGGGGACCCAAGAAAAAGGATTTACAGATCAATGTCATTATGTGTCCCACAGTAATCAGATGGAGAGAAACTCAATGCATTTTGTCCAAACACAAAATATAATACCTGCTGAGACATTTGTGTAATGGTATTTTATTGTCATTTATGTGGAATCATGAGCCATAGCTGTTGTTGAGTTTGAAGAGGTTAGGGTTAGATCGGACTACCGAGGGGGGGGGGAAGAGGCGAACGGAGAGCAATAAAACTACAGAGTAGATCCAGAAAGAGACAGGTTGGTCCCACTCCGTTACCTCTCTCATCAGGCCAGTCTATCCGCTGTGGTTTCATCTGAGTAAACAGTGGTGTTGGGGTCACCAGGACTGCTGGGTAATTGAGCCAGTGTGGGCTGCCCTGTCAAGCACATCGGCTAAAAATACATCGCCCACTGTCACCGGGCACCAAGTGGGGGGAAAATGATTGTTCCCGCTGTCGGAGCACAGGACACTCGCATCACCAGTGACCTTCCCCTTCTAAACCAGCTATCACGGGGGTAAAAAAAAAATGATACAAAAAATAAACTTTTGCTCTAAAGTCTCCTTATACCATCACAACAACAATGGATCCTTTGATAATGCAACTGGAAATCAACAAGCAGTGGATTAGCATGCTAAAACACAGACCGCAATATTAAGCATGTTTAGCCTGTCATGGACGTGCACTTCGATTAGGGCACATCAAGGCATTGAAGAGAATAAGGGAGAATACAGGCAGACAGAATAGAGCGGGGTGTGTTGAAATATTCGAATGAGGAAAGACGCTCCTTGGAACGTGGAAAGGTTATTGATTTGTCCTGCAATCATTTCCTGCTCTTTGATATGCAAACGATCTAGTGTGAATTTACAGCAATGCTATCAGACTCATTTCACAGTTCTTAGCCCCTGCGTCTCTCTGGAGTCCTCCGCCTCATTAGGCCAATGTTCTCCATTACCAGCATAATTAAAATCTTTAGTAGCTTATCAAATTAAAAATATTTTTGCTGATCGTATTGAGATCTTCACCTTACAGTTATTTTCCACAACAGGAATAAATTAAGACTAAGCATTTTGCACACAATGTATTACAATCTGGTGCTTGAAAGGAGCACTTCTGGTATCTATAGAGCTGGTGATGAGAAACAGGGAGGAGGAGGGAGTGGGGGGGGGGATCCGGAGAATATAAACCCAAGCAGATAAGCATGTGCAAATCATCTTTCATTTGCCAGTGCTCATTTTGAGAATGGATTTAATTAATTGTAATGTTAAACGAGTGGTCTTGCCCATTTGCTCTGTGGTTAAACTCACCACATATCCAAGGGCTTCTTTCACCATGCTTAAAAATGTGGCTTATTTAAGCACAGATTTGAATCCCCAATGCAAATGCACACACATTCTGCTATTAGATCTTTCCGTGCTATTAAAATCAGGCTTAGCCAGATGCGCTGTGCTTTGACCAAAAATGCACATAACCGCAGATTCTCACCCGTGAGGTTTAATCTTATTTTACATATCAGCTTTATCCTCATTTGTGTCAAGCGAAAGCAGACTTCTCCGGCACGGTAACAGACACACCATAGATGGACACATATATATATTGTGTGCCAACAAAGGCTCTCTTCTCTGAGACATGGAAAGTGGGGTGCACAAACACAGCATTATCCTTCTTCATCCCGAGTCTGGCCCTGAGTGTCGGGATTGCCGTCACTCATAGGCGGAAAAAGCACACGCGCTCTGTAGATGTGTTTCCAGCACACAGAAAAAATGTCTTCTGTCTTCAAGGGATTTTTTTTTTCAAAGGGCTATGTGAGCTGCAGTGTGCTTGACTTGTTAAATGAGGTTTAAGTCTTCTGTGTCAATTGGAGGCGGTGCAGAGCTTTAAGTATTTTGCACATTAATGCGCTTTTGAGAATATTACCCCAGGGTCCTGTTTCTCAAGGAGACAGGGGTGGGATGTTTTCTAGTGTTGCTATTGTAAACTTTTTGTTGTGTGTGTTCTGCACATCTCTGTTGTTGGGAGAAAATGATGGTGATTATTCAGATTTCATGCCTTGTCTGGATGTTAATTATTTACTCTGGGCATGAAATTTGCGTGAATGCCAGGGATTTGTGTATACAAACACGCTTCAGATCACAGGAAAAATGGGAGGGAGAGAAGGAGGTGGCGGAGAGAAGAGGAGGAGGAGGGGAGCTCTCAGTGCATTACCCTGTAGTGGAATATTTTCTAATTAATACTCGGCTTTGTTTACAGACGCTTTGATTTAATTAAGTGATGAAGAAGAGAGTTGGATTAGCTGTTAATTGATTTAATTATCCAATTTGTTTGTCTCAGGCATGATTCCAGCAGAGCTGCAACAACTGTGGAAAGAGGTGACAAATGCTCACGTGAAGGAGGAGCACAACAATAGCAGCAACAACGGCCACCGGGGCCTTGACCTGTCCTCCCCGGCACCGCCAAAGAACCCACTCCTCAACCAGCACGCCTCCACCAACGGGCAGTACATGAGTCACAAGAGAGAAGGGTGAGTCTAAAATGCTACATTTTGATTAAGTTTTATTTTATTTGCATGCGTCCTACAACTTTTACTTTTCCTCACAATGAGACATACATGCTTAAAATGATTGCAGCTAATGCCTTTATACAATCATGCTTTTCAAAGCCTTATTTCTGGTGATTGCTGATGTTAAGCAGTCTTCACCGTGTCTCGGTGTAAAGAAAATTGAAGGCCCATGTGCCTTATATTCTTATTGAAATGATGAATTTTTTACAAGACCTCATTTGATGGAGATGTCCCCGTAGATTTGCACGAATCACTATTAATTTATAGTTTGTAAGTATTCATGAAGGCCAGCAGTTACTTTTTCCATGTGGCTGGATGCACCTGGGGATTTCAGAGGAACACCTGCAAGGAATACAGGGATTTAGATAAATGCACATGCAGTGGAAATGGCATCAGCGTGCTATTAATGAGAGTATCATTGTATTGACCCCACATTTCTGCGGCTGCACGTTGAGAAGTGCAGCTGTGATTAAGCTGCACTTCCTTGAGAACATTCAGATTACAAGTGTCTTTTCATAAAGAGAAACATTTCCTTCTATCCTGGGAACATGTGGACATGCACAATCAAGCTGTCAGTTTCGGAATAAAAAAAAAAAACAAAAAACCCTAACAAGAACAACAAGCTATTATACGCTAGGAAAAAAAAACAAACATGGGTGTATCATATTTTCAAAACCAGGATGAATCATCTATGAAAGGCATCTGCTCTCTTAGCTATGTGTGTGTGTGTGTGTGTGTGTGTGTGTGTACATGTGTGTGTGTGTACGTGTCTTTAAGGAAGGAATTAATTTGGCATCTTACACATTTGCTTGTTTTCTTGCACCAAAGCCTGATCTTTGAACTGCTAGTGAGGAGCCTCCAGGCACCATGATCTCACTGCATAACATCTGACTTATGTTTCAGTGATCAAAACCTACGCGTCATTATGAAAGCAATGCCGATGAAAGCATGTTTAGCACAGTAAACCAGCAGGCTTTTGGAGGTGAAGAGGGGCTGCTTGTGGGAAGGGACACAGGGGGTTGTAGAGAGGATCTGAGTGACACCAAGAGGATATGGTATGATTCACTGATGGAGAGATAGAAAATGGAAAGCAGCTATTTCTTTTCAAGTAGCACTATCGGTTTTAAATACATTCATGACATGCTACCTGTACAGACTTATCCTCTTTACTGTTTCAAAGTTATCTTCCAGCACGGTGGAGAAAATTTTTTAAAAAAATGGGCGTTAGTTGTTCCCACAGTTGACAGTATCCACAGGCTCCCAGTCCTTCATCCAGCGTCTGGCTGAATGTCTGGTTTTTGTGTAGTTAACTGACAAATCGCAGGGGGAGGATATTGACTCGCTCACTCCATCACACATTGTCGCAAGCGAGCAAACAAGGTGAGCATCGATGGCAGGAAAAGGCAAGAACCAGCCTCAGCTGAGGGCTCCATGAAACATCGGAGAAGACATAACGCAAGAGCTGGCAGCCCCTCTGCCTCGCGCTGACTGTCAGAGATTAAAGAAGATGTCAGCAGCAGTTTAACACAAGCTTAAGTGAAGAAGGCAGTCTCAGTCTGAATATTCTCGCAGTATCTTAGATCTGTCAGAAAACCAAGCAGGTGATTCTCATCCACCGCATCTGTTCAAGGAAGTGCATTACCTAACCCAGAGTTTCAAACGCGCAATTACAAAGGAAGATGACTGATACAAAGTGAACACAAAACATTCCCTATTAAACGCTGAATGATGCTAATTTAGATTCACACAAGCAATAATCCTTTCTTCTGTTAATTTTGGTACACTTAAATCGCACAACTATCAAGAGCATTATTCCTCTCTTTTGATGATGCAGACTCAATTCTAATCAGACTCCATGGGAAGAAAAATGAAATATTATTAAGTATGATTATTCTAAGCAAGGCTCTGAGAAAACGTCTGTGTTATAATCCAGGGATTTGAATAATCAGGTTGAAGATAATGGGCTGGGCCGGCCTGGGCGTAAATAGAGAGCATCCACTCATCCTCCCAGTGCTGAACTTAATGAACTTTTAATTGATGCGGTTTTGCAAGTCCTTTTGTCATGCAACAGAAACAAGCCTCTCTGCTGATGGGCCTGTTTTCCCGACTGGCTTCAGATTGGTTTACAGCAGGCCCTAAGTACCATGTAGTTAGTTTCATGTGTCATATAAAATCTGCCCAGGCACAACGACGCCTGCAACTAAAACCTTAAGTGCATCCACAGGAATCACTCACCGGCTTTGCACTTCCGTCTTAAGGAAGGAGGAGAAATTCAATCACTGCCGGCTTGACACACCGAAGATGAGGCACGTGTTCCTGCTTTTAGTTGTTTCAAAGAACACTCTGCCAGGGCAAGCTGGGATTTCTGTTTGTCTGAATAACATCCCTGATATGACCAGATCCTGAGTCACTCAATATGTCAGCCCGTGTTGTTTCCCAGCCCGCGAGTTGTGATGCATAGATAGAGATATACCCCTGTGAGCCAGGTCATCTTTATTCAATGATTCGCTTATTTAAATCAAATGTGCCTGATCTGTATCTGACACAAATTCCCAATACAGTGCTGCATCAGCTTTGTAAGGGGGAGCATCCTTGCAAAGCGCTTGGCCCACTTTACTTCCCAACATCAGTAACCACAGCTCAGGGACTGTAACACAGCAATCTGTTAAGGAGATAAATAATCAGATTTGGCACAGCACTCCCATCCCTCTCTTGCCTTTCATTTGTCTTACATGCGAAAAAAAATGATAATTAAATCATTTAGGGTAAAGCACGCTGTGGCACCGAGAAGACGGAAGGAAAGGATCCAGTGTACAGCCTGGAGAGTTAAGGAGGGGAGGGTAGCGGGTGTGGATGGGAAGGTGGTGGAGGAGGAGGACACAAGGGAACGGGCTAACATCAGTACCAACAGTGAGGGAGAGTGTTGTGACTTGCTTCACACACTGTGGCCAGACTTGACCTAGCATGGTGGACATCAATCTCGCCACCTTTTTTTTTTTTTTTTTGCTGATAGATTGAGTCCATCAGCACCAGATGCCATAGATCTTGACTTGTTTATGGCCCAAAGCATCTCATCAAAATAAGTGAGCTAGAAAACAACTGGCTTGCAGCTGTCGAAATCATCTTTGTGTGCAGTTGCTCCTGTCTGTCTGCACATAAACACGGCGCAACACCTGGAAGGTTCGCACGTTGTCTGTTCGGGTCTATATGCACTTTAATGTTCCTTCTCCTCTAAAGGAAGCTGATGACATGGTTTTCCTCATCGCTGTTACAAGATCATTAGAGTGTTCTTCCCTCGGGCTGGCTGACAATAATAACATCCTGACAGACCTGTCGTGGGTGCAAGTCAAATTTAACGCAGCACGAGGAACTGCTGATCGGTTTTCCTTCTTTCTTTTTTTTTTTTTTTTCTCAGAACATGTTCTCAAATGGGAGAAAACCCCATGAATACTACACTCTTCTCCTATTACACTAATGTAGCTCATTTGGTGTAAATTCTGTCATTTACTACTGTTTAGCCATCCACCGTTTAAAAGGGCTCTTCTGCCGCCAGCCCCTCATAGTGCTTTGTGCTCACTGATTCCCAGCGCACTCCACATTTCAATATCTTATTAATACAGAATTAACCAACAAGCCTCCTCGCAAAGAATTAAAAAAGGATCTCTTTAAATTAAAAACCAGCGTTACCTTCACCCGTCCACACATTTCCTTGTTAAAAACTCATTATAATAGGTCTTCCGCCATCTATTTATTAGCTGTATCAAAACAGAGGTCTTAATGTGAATGCATAATTCATAATTGAATAAAAAAAATTCTGACTTTTGAAAGAGGGAGAAAAAAAGCTGCTAACCACATTCATGAATGCTTGACTGCTTCCTAATTGCAATGCAATTATCACATGTTATGAACAATGTGAACTCTTAAGCAAGTAATTATAACACAAGGAAACCTGTGACGACCTTTAAATTTTCCTACTTGAGGTACAGCTTTACTAACATTGATACAAATGAGATTTTAATCTGAACATCAGCTTGTTTAATCCTGCAAAATTGGCACACCACGCTTAGATTAGTTTCTTTTTTGCTAATTCATTCTTACATCAATTTTTAAATCGTTGCAGATGGATGATTGGCTAGGAAATGCAAATTGTTGTTTTCGGTATTTATTTTTCTTTTTTTTTTCTCCTAAAGAAATCCCCCCGAAGCGGTAGAATCAGACATTATTTCTCAAGGAATCTGTGTATGAATGAGATTTTTGGGGCTGGAAGTTATTCCCACATGGCAACCCAACAGTTTGTGGTGCAATCTCCTTATCCGTCCTGTTATCTTAGAGAGCAGGGCTCACACTGGAGGAGAAGCAGCAGCATTGTGCTCACGAGCCGCCAGAAGCACAGGTGGTAGCGATATAGGCCAGTCCCCCAGGCTCTTGTAGCTGAAAGTTGTGTGTCTTGTATAGTGCCTGTGTCCATATGGCTGCCTGTCTCGCTCTCTTAGCAGACACTGCCTCTACACGGGCCGCTTTCTCTCAACACTGATTGTGGTTAGCTCTGGTTCCACGCCTCTCGCCATATGGAAGATGTTGTAAAGTTTGTTTTTCAGGGATGTTCCTGCTATTTAGACTGATTGTATGAAGCCATACGCTCCCCATAGATGCATGCTTGTCAGCCCCTGGTGACACGGATTGGTCAGTAGATAAATTGATCCCAGGCGGGGATGTTTACAGTTTGCGCACAGTGTGAAAGTAGGAGTTTCATATTGTGGCACAGACTTCTCCAGGTGGGCTCTGGGACATGATGCAGCAGGCAGCACAGGAAAAGGAGCGACTCAGGGAAGCCCCCCCACCAGTCTTGATCAAAGTGAACCGCAACATGGCTCAGTGATACTAAATAATTACATATTGATTTGTCGCCGCTTTTAAGTGTAGCGCAAGCAATGATCACATAGGTACACTGATTTCACAAAGCCCAAGGTTCACAGATCAAGTAGAAAACAACATTTCCTGGGGTAAACAAGACACAGCACACACAGGGAGGCGCTTGGCAGGAGAAACCATCATCTCTGACCTCTCATCATGTTATGTGACCACAGGCCTGTGACCAAGAACAACTTGTGATCTGTTTTTACTGATAGCTTTCTTTGCGAATCTCTTTTCCAGATCCACGCTAGAAGAGCCTTCCCCCCACACTCACCCTCTCTACGGCCACGGTGTTTGCAAGTGGCCAGGATGTGATGCGGTCTTTGATGATTTCCAGTCATTCCTCAAGTAAGTTAAAGTCATAGTCAGAGGTCTGTCACAGTCTGTTTGTCCTCTCGTTGGGTCGATTACACGTTTTGTGATCTCAAGCGACTCAGAGGCACTGCAGGTGCAGCTGGTTGTTATTCCTTAGTCTGGGTTGGCCGTCTCTTGACAAGGGTACTGTGGTGGGGTCTCCTTCTGGGAACGGCATGGGCCTCTAATTCCTGTGATAAGTGCAGTTCCCATGGTGACGGGGGCCGTTTTTCCCAAACAAACAACGGTAGGATGTTTATCTGTGGCAGCTCACACTTAGGGCGCGCTGCATGTTTGCCCTTGTCACTGGACAGGGGGATTGCTGTATATGTCTTGGACTGCCTTGCTCAGCTTTTTTTTTTTAATCCTTCACCTTGTAGTCTGTTTGTTTTTCCCCCTTTTGTCTAATGCTTTATTTTTGTGACTGTGCTTTAATTTATTGAAGGCCCACACCTCATCTCTGTGTTTAAATGAGCCGGTGTGCAGTACTTAGAAAGGCCCAGCTAAGTCAGCATCACCTGCTGTGTAGCATCTCTCCAGTGCGTACTTTATAGCAGGTTTGACTCTGTCCAGCCTGACATAGGCCATCGCTCTGCTCCCTGATTCCCTGTTTTGAGTCAGACCCCTGGTTTACTAATCAAGCCTGTGTGCAGTGCGCTCTAGGTAATCCAACACATAACAGTGCCATGGTTACGGAGAGGATGAAAACATCTGCGTTGTGGCAGCAGATCAATGGCTCACTGTCACCCCGGATTAGTCGCACTTTAAACAAGATATGACACAATTCCATTATCCTAAAACAAGCACTCAGCGAACACACAGTTTCCCTACAGACGCAGGAGAGAAAGGTGGTGAAGAAGACCGCCTCATAGGCTGCTAGAAGTTCTGACTCTCTTTGTCAACATGTTGTATCCTCTTTTAATCATTTACATAAACCCCCTTTGAGCCAGTTTGTATTTCAAAGGCTTATCACACTAAATTGTACAGTTTGTGTGGAACTGAAAAGAGGCAGTTGTGTGTTTTTGTTTTATTTAATAAACATGCGGTGACACTGAGTTATTAAACCACATATTCCACACACACTCACTTTAGCACACAGACACACATATTTCAGTTTTGGGAGTGCCCGCCTAAATCTATCACTATTTATTGTATTCTGACATTGCCTCACCCTTTGTTTATAGAACAGAGGAGAATTAAATTCAGTGCGCCCGGTAGAGCTCTGCCTTAAAAAGTCTCTAAGTGCACTCTGCTCTGTTTTTACAAGTGTTTTTATCATGGCAACATCTTGTTTACTTTAGTTGCCTGCTCAAACTGCTTGGAACATGTTAAGAAAACATTTGGGGAGAGTCTCCACAAAGCTGCCTTTGTTTAACAGCAGGCAAGAGTGCGAGCAGCTCACCAAGGTGTTAACTCTCAAACCCTTAAGCACTTCCACATGAAACCCAGCAACTGATACTGCAGGCCTCCGAAAAGAATCAAAAATAAAAACAAAGAATACATAAGGCGTTCTTAATGCGCTTACAAAAGTCTCCAAAGTTTGAACATGGAAGTGAAGCGAGGCGTGAGTGTGTGTGTGTGTGTCTGTGAGTGTGTAGTCAGCAGAACACAGTGTACTGTGTACCAGAGAGAAAGAAAGGTGAGGAGGACTCTAACGTCAACCAGATTTCGGCACCACATGCCAACAGTAACAACTAACACAGGGCTGAAATGTTGTTTTAAACTGTGTGTGTATTTATTTTATCTTTTAAAGAAAACATTACATACCTACACGCACTATCTTGATAAATACAAAGCACCAAATCCCTGTTCCTGTTTTCGGGTTCAGCACACAGAAGGGTGGGGTTGGGTTCACAGCAGAGCCTGGTGTTTTTATGAGGGTCAAGACCCTTCTCTTCAGTGTCCAGTCAGAGGTCAGAGCCAATGAAACACTGCAGTGCCCTCTAGTGCTGCACTGTCTGTCTGCTCAAACCACAGAAACTCATCTCTTGCACCTCGACACGGTGTAGTGACTGTTTAATTAGTTGTGTGGCCTTGTAGCGCTGCAAACCGCACAGACTTTTCTAAATTAATACAAATAAAACAAAAAAAAAATAAGATAAGAATTATAAGAATTAGCAAAAAATAGAATCTTTAAGTGCAAAATTAGTAGCCAATATTTTTAAGCATCAAAAATCTGAAATTTCCATTGCATTTTAAATGTAAATACCGCTGTACAGATGTGTGCATTTAATTTAAATTCCACCCAACAGTGGAGAAGATAAACCTTCCTCAGAGACAGCCTTAAGCTGTGGCTCCGGTCTATATAATTAGAAATTGTAAAGAAAAAAAAAAATTAGGCAAACTAACTGATATGTAAAAAAAAAAAGCGACTGTGTGAATATCTATTTAACTTGTTTTATTGTGGCAATTTACATCAGGATCTGTCATCCTGCCAGAGCGCTTTTAAAAGTGGCTTCATTTGAAGTCCAGAAAGTGACACATGCCAACGTTCATAGTCTCTCTCGATGTCAATTCCCCGTATCCCCTGCTCCCGTGTCCAGACACTCCTCTCAAGGCTGCATTAGGGCCATTTGAATATTTCATTTCCTATTAATTATGCACTGTGACTCTCCATGTCATTAGAAGAAATAAAGTGGAATGTAACAAAGGATGAAAAGAAGCAGGGCACATGTCTCCTATGAACAGAGAAATTCCAAAGCTGCTCACGTAGGCCACCCTTCATTGAAAATTCAGTCTGTGCCAGTTAAATTGGAGTTGAAACGTCTTTACCTATTATTTTCTTCTTTGAAATTTAGTAAGATGTCCTAAAATGTTTACCAGTTTCATTTTCCGACCTACTTAATTAAATGGGCATTTATTTGACTCAAACAAATGGAAAGCCCAGAGAAGCCTGAATTGATTTCAGCAAAGGGGTGGGGGGATATTGCCCACGCTTTCTTTAAATATGCCTTTTTAATTTCTTTTTTGCCACAATAATTAACTTCAAGTGCTGAATGTATATCACAGTCATTTTGAAAAATGTATTATCAAAACACAATAGGAAGACCTGAAGGGGGGAAGAGACCACGTTTCCCCATAAAGATTTAAATCATTCACCTCAAGGTTGAAAATACCGCAGCTGAACAGAAGCATCCATATTTCAAGCAGAGCTCTATCAATTTTCCTTCCTTTCACATGTCTGTTTTCTGAGTGTAAATGTGGTGTTTAATGCACAAATGTGTTGTCTGTACATAAAGCAACGGCATCAAATTTATTGGGCTATCACAACGCCAGTGCTGCTGCTGCTGCTGCTGCTGTGCCGTCACCGGTTGACTCTGGCTATTTTTGATTTGCAGTAAATGACAGAAAGAGTGAATGTGAAAAAAGGCATACACACCTTTTCCCCGCATCTGCCGGCGCCACTTTGTGCACACACAGACATGCCTGGTGACAGTGACCTACATGGTCACCGAAGATGTGATATAATTTATGATATATATAATATATTGGATCCATTAGCGAGCATAATGAAGTAGTGAAATGAAAGGGTATTTGTGAAATCAGTTCAAACATCCTGCTCGGATTATGATTAAATGATTAATGAAATGCCCCTGCATAAGCATTTTCAAACAGTAATTCATGCGGCAGCTGATAAAATTCCCCCAATCATATTTCCTTCACTCATGAACCTTATCTCCACCATTTTATATAAATCACAGAAAAAACCCTGTCTGCTACCCGGCGAGCTACTTATTTAGATTAGTTATAAACGTACAGGAAAAGAGAAAATCTTCCCTGTATAAAATAATCACGCATAATTATATCCATAATTCAAGTTTGTGACAGATCCCATCTCCTTGTCCTGTTGTCCTCTACATTTTGGTCCGGCTTTATTTGAATTCTCCTAATTTTAATGATATAATTAACTATCAAAACACCAAAAAGAGCATAAAAAAAGCAACCAAGCAGAGGAAAGCTGCAGTGAGAAGAAATGGCATTAGGGCACTGGTGCATAATTTAGCAAAGGAATCCAACCTGAAATTCTTCAATCATTCCTCTTATCTGTGAGCTGTAGTTGGAGCAGACATGACCGTCATGAAATATTGAGTGTCATTCTTTGTATGTTAAAAGAAGTATTTCTTTTTGTTTTGCCGACTGTGTGTGTGTGTAATGCTTGCAGTATGCTGTTAGTTTTATGTTCAGTATTTGCTTAAATGTCACCAAATAGTCTCTATACTCTTTACTTAATTACCGCATTGCATCAGATATTTTCAGAACTTTTGTTTCTCTAAAAAGCTGCAGACGCCGAACTGACATCAGCTTTTTTTTTTTTCTGTGTTCTCTCTCTTTTTTCTTTTTGTTTTCCAGGCATCTTAACAATGAGCACGCCCTGGATGACAGGAGCACGGCCCAGTGTCGAGTGCAAATGCAGGTCGTACAACAGCTGGAACTGCAGGTATTGTCCCAGCGGTTGTTTTGATCCAAATATTTATGTGTCTTCTTCTGCTGACACTTCCTCAGTGTCTGCCGAACCCCTCCCTGTCTGTCTCACATCAGCCATGGGGTCACTCGTGGAAAGGGGAGAGGGGGTTTCGAGGGGTGCAGAATGAAACAATTTTGTACATTTGCTAGTAACCAGTCATTAAAAATGTGTTATGTATGCATGACAGCCAGGAAAAGATATATGAAGGGCCTGGGGCTAAGTAGAGAAGATAATTACATTTTGAATTTTACTGGGTTTTAAAGTTATTTATGACTTTTAACTGTTTGGCACCAACAATAAAACACTTGGTGAAGTGATTCGGCGGCGTCGTGCGGATCGGCGCTGAGTGAGTTAAAGGAACAGAAAGGTTATTGTAGCAAAGTACAGAAAACTGTTGATAGAGTAATCAGTAGTTTTAATACCATGTCCCTCATGAATAATCTTTAATGTCCTTTTTCTGCCAGAAAGAAAAATATGCATGCGTACATTAGGAATGCACTTATGGAAAAGACTTGGTTCACTGTCATTCCATTATGGGGGCTCTGTAATGGCCAGTGAGTCATATATGTGAGTGTGTTTGTGTGGCTGCGGTGTGTTAAATGGCGAACATGACCACTGTGCTAATTTAAGGTTGCAGTTATTTATTCATATTTTAGCAGGAATAAAACTAATCATTCCGTTAAACAAGTATTTTTTTACTAATTGGCTTCTGCTACAGTTGCAAAGCAAACACAGCATGGATCCAGTGTAATGTATTCCAGACTATACGCAGCATTCACTTGCGGTTCACATATTAGCCACATAATACCTCCGAAATGACTGATAATGAGCATAAAACAGTTGTGGTTTACAGGATGTTAACTTTAAACAATGAGATTTTAGTTGCCCAAACATTGCACCATGCCAATGTCATGTTGTTTCCGCTCCGGTGGTGTATTATCCAGAGGGATCGAGTGAAGGTTTATCAGACGCAGACTTCCTCTGCATGCAGCCTGTCACCATAATTTAAGCTGGCAGTTAAGACAGCGCTGAGTTTTAGACAGGTAGAAAGGGCCTGAGCTTGTTATTGGCAATGAGACACAGTATATTTTAACACTGACTCGGAGACTGTAGTTAAGATTGTCTGAGGTGCAGGTTTGACAGGTTCCAAAAAGCATTGTGAAAACAAATAATTAGATGGTCCCAAAAGGAGAAAAAGAAAAAGGTCGACTTCACTACAAAGGGTTGCGTGGAATTAATAAAAATACAAAAATAGATTTTCTTCTGCGTTCATAAAAAATGCATTGTTTTCTTCTTCTGTCTCATTACAGTTAGCGAAAGACAAAGAGCGTCTGCAAGCTATGATGACGCACCTTCATGTCAAGTCCACGGAGCCCAAAGCCACCCCACAGCCGGTGAGCAGCAACCCCGTCATACATCTCTCTCTCTCTTGTCCCTCCCCCCATCCTTTTGTTTGTCTTAATTGGCACACATGTATTCATTAATCCCTTCCTCCATCTTCTTATTTATCTGCTAAATAAAAACAGCTGTTCTCTTGAGGGAGGCAGTAAATATAGTTTGGACCACATCTGCTGACATCCGAGATTCAATTTGGTGTCTGTGATGAACTGAATGCACACTGTGTAATGGCCTCCGTCTCAGGCTCAGAGAACCGGGTGCCTGAAAAGATGAGAAAGCACAGGAAAGTGAAATAATATTATATTTTCTAAATACACAAAATGTTTTCTTGCTGCTTTTTAAGGCTAAGTTGTTCCTGCCAGATGATATTATAATATTTAATAAAACACAAACCAAAAAAAAGCCATGCTAATATGTGTAAAATGTAAAAAAAAAAATAAAAAAAAATATTTCTACAAATAAAAAAAAATCAATGAAGGTGTCAGTTTTATTAATTTAGAATGAGTCTGTAAATAATTATTAATGTACTGATACATGGTAGTGCTCTTATATCTTGAACGTGATGCTAAGAACGCTGGCTGATATAAAGCAGTGCCATTTCAAAGTACAGGTGTTGGTCGCACCTGATTGTGATTTTCATATTAATTTAGTGTGATGACAGACACCTCCCTGAGGATATGTCAGTCCTCGTTTATAGGGTTAAAAAGTTGTCAGGAATCACCCTCAGCCATCCTTACAATAATTATACTAATTAGTAACATATGATCTGAACAGAGGCATCTTGGTTCAAGGGGAGGGGAGAAAAATCTCAACAGCATTTCTGGCTTGAGATTATTCTTTTTTTTGAAGTGCTATTTGAATTGCGTTTGAAAGTCAGCGCCAGCATTTGCAATGGAACTGTTTAGCTTTGTTTTACTAAATTTGGAAAAAAAAAAATGAGAAAAGGAACACATTGCCTTAATTCCAAAAAGGAAAAATTTTGACTAAATGCTAAACAATCAATTTATTATCTTCTTGACACATTCCAAACATTATACTTATCACTCTGGATGTATGCTGTGCCATAAAGCCTCCTGACTAATCCCTATCCTATAGGGGCAAAGGCTTAACATATGGCATTTAAGTGTCGGCTCTATTTTGTCATGTTTAAGAGGGGGCCTCACCACCATATTTCAGTCTGTATGACAGTTCATTCGCGGAGCCAAATGAGCAAAGATCATTTTACTGCAGGGCGTGAATGTGAAATCATGCACACACATGCACACGCAGACGCACAATATACATGCAGGACTCCTGTCCCTCAGCGCACTGTGCAGCTTGGATCATTTATTTACAGTCAGAGGGATGGCTATTGACATCCAGAGGCTGCTTGTGCGCTCCACACAGCGCAGCCAGTCAACATAAAGGGCCTGGAGATGTTGAATGACAATAAGCTGTCTTTTAAAGCTGCGCCTGTGTCACACACTCCCGATTGTGTAGATTAGAGTGCAAAACGAGGGCTCTGACACGGGGACATTTGTATATGAAAAGTGGTAGGGGCGGCAGATAGCATCTTGAGTTCGCTACCTCTCCTCTCTCCCCGGGGCCCGTGAGAATGGCTGTGTCAGAGCTCAGCGTTAACACTCTCAAGGGGGCGAGCTGGGATTTGTATTCAAATAAATAGACTTCCATTCTCCGGAGCCGCTTTGCCTGCTGCGAGCTGCTATGAAATGCTATGATAAATATGTCTGACTTCGCCTGGGTGAGTGGTGGACTTACACAGGTCAGGGCTCACGGTCCCGCTGAGGCTTTAGTGAGATTGCAACATCAGAGGTAGCCGCAAAGAAGATGCAGAATGAAAGTATTCTCAGAACTGACTGGAAATAGAGTCACTCTGAGAGAGAAAAAGAATGTGTTCTTCCAGTAATTGCTAGTTCTGCTTTTCCACTGTTCTGTGCTGTTGCATATAAAAAAGGCATGTATAAGTAGCCAACTGTCACAGCAAAGTAGCTCAGATGAACTTGCTGGTTTACATTTAGTTATAATTAAAGACAAACAAACTGATACGGTGCATTCACAGCGTCAAATGAATAGGATTCATTTTATTTTCTGAGGTGGATGGGGGCGGGGGGGGGAGGACGATCAAAACAAAATGTGCCACATTAGCAATGCGTGTTTCTGTGTGTGCATGTGTGTGTTTGTATTTTCCTCTGTGTGTGTGGGTGGGTGTATACACACGGTGTCACTAAGCATTCTTGTCAGAAATCTGACCTTTTACGCCATACATAATTAAGGAGGGACTTTTTGTTTATTTTCTTTAGCAGCTTGCCGAGTCAAAGCCAGTATAATTAGATCACCAATTACCATTTAATTAATTTCAGTCTGAAGTCTCATTTTGTCTAGGCACTGGAGTGAGCCCAAATGGTGAGGCAAACAAAGGCAAGGCTATTACCAGCCTGTCTGGCCTATTGTTGAAGCCTCTCTGTGTTTATGGCCAGGGAATATGGATGAAACATGAAACAAAGCCTGCTAATCCACAGGAAGAGAAGTCAACACCGCAGCCCCATTCTATTGATAGCATTGTGTCAGAAACACGCAAACCCAAGTGTAATTTATTTTGTTCATGATTTAGAATAACACGTCTCCTGCTACTGTTGCTGAGGACGTAGTCTGCATTTGTGCATCCCTGCAGAAATCCAAATTATTTGGGAAGACTCTGCCAAAGAGGCAGAGTTCAACATTCGAAACGAAAATAGACATTGTGAAGACTCGGACACTTGTCTGTTAAAATGGGAGATTCAGAAAACACTAACGTCACATATTTTGGTGAGAGCACTTTGCAATGTAATCATCTGAGACGGTCTTTTTTTTTTCTGTAAAACAATTTGTAAAATAAACTCAAATGAAACTAAAGAATAATGTCATTTCAGTACCATTCAGGGAACGTCAATCTCAGATTTCTGATATCTATAATATAGCTGCAGGTACTGAGTGTTAATAATGTGATTAGTAATTGGGTGACTGAACAGGATCTATGTTTTTGTGTAGAGTCAGATGTGAAAAGCTATCATCACCCCACCGCCATCATCAGCACAAGTCAGACAATTGATCCCTTGTAATCAACATGTGATGTCAAAGATGAAATGTTTCCTACCAGCACTGTCCTCCTTTTCTCCAGCTCTTTATTTCGCTTTCTGTATTTTTTTTCCTTTTTCCTCTTCTCACAGTCCAAAGTCATGTTTAATTTGGAAACTGGCCTCCTTCGGCAAATTAGCAATTAGAACAATTTTGCGGGAATATGTATATGTGTCATTAGTTTTCCTGCCAATTAATAGCTAGAGCAGGGGGTCAGGCTAGAATTTTCCACTTGACTGCTGCTCCAGTATGGAGGCTTGGCACTTGGCTCGAAGCTGCCACAGCTGCTGGAAGCCATGCTATACCTTTGGAGCACTTGCCGTAATTAGTTTACCTTGTAGCCATTATTACTTAAATCCCTCCTTCTCTTTAGCACATCCAGCCCAAACATGCACACAGACCTCAGTGGTGAAACCAAATATTCTCTACGTACGAGCGTCTGCGGAAATACCGTGGGTCCGTCTTTACCATGGTCATCATGGCCTGATGATGGAGGTCAGTCAGATACAGTAGTTAATCATCAGATCACCTCCGTAAGCAGCTCCTAATTAGAGTCCTCACAATACAATTTCAGCTTGTAATTAGCCCAGATTGGCTTCTTCCTCTGGCTGCCTTATTAGCAGGGCTGCTCAGCGGTAGGTGAGAATCTCGCTGTCATTTTTCAGAGCTGTACAGGCCGCCCATCCTTCCTTCACAACTCAACCCTCACCGGTTACCATGCTGGAGACCCACAGTGTGTGGAAGAGGTGGGGGTGTGTTGTCCAAATTGGACAAAAGATTAAACAAAGGCGGCGAAACAGAGAGCTGGGGACAGGCCTGACATGGCAGCGAGAGAGAGGGAGGGAGGACAGAGAGCTGGGCCTGAAAAATAGAGGAGGAGGAGGAGTAGAGCGGAGGATCGGGGCTCCAGGGTTGTTTTCCAAACATTTAGCGAACATTCATGGATCATCTAAGGGCCCGCCTGCAATTAGAGAGGAGATATGCATAGTCAATGAGGCGTCTGAGACACAGGGGTAATTAGAGGACTAACTGAGCTCTGTCTGTCTGTGTTTCTGTTTGTTTGGTCTGGTTTCCTTTTCGCAGCTCAACCTAGTGTCCAACGTCACATTGTCCAAGTCGGCCCCCGAGGCGTCTCCTCCGCTGAGCCTTCCGCAGACCCCCACCACACCCACGGCACCCCTCACGCCCCTATCGCAGACCCACTCTGTCATCACAGCCAACAGCCTCCACAGTGTGGGCCCTATGCGACGGCGCTATTCAGAAAAGTACAACATGCCCATCTCTCCAGGTACAATGTGCACACTCAGTAGCATGTACAAACACATACACGGAGCTGCACACTCGCCTGTCACTCCTCACATGTATACGTATTTTAACTGTATATACACACAGCCATGTGATTGAGCTGCAATTTGTGTCATGAGCCACTAATTGAAAATTACTGTTTTATTCCACATTGACACAGTTTATGTCTCCCTGTGTACAGATATCAGTCAGAACAAAGAGTTTTACATGAATGCAGATGTTAGACCGCCATTCACGTATGCCTCACTAATAAGACAGGTAAGAAATACGCTTTGTTTTTAACCTTTTGATGCTTGCAAACCATGTTTCTGATCTTATGAATGGAACCTTTGACATTCTCAGGAAATACAGCAGATACATTCAGCTGTGTAGAAACAACTTTTTTTTCCTCCAGTTCTTGTTATATTCAGGGCAGATAAAGCATCTTCAAATGACTGCATTCGGGATTGAAAACACAGCCACATACGACAATTTGGTTTGATTAAGCATTTCGGTGGCTGTGATTATTACCAAATTCATTTCACACAACAGTAGGGATGAACCTGTTTTAAGATGGCCAGTCAATTATCGCTCGACCACAGTAATCTGGGATCTCAGGAATTAATCTGAGCCGTCCATAATTGCTGCCCTGTAATCTGCCTGAGAAATGTTTTCGCTTGCCCTTCATTTACACCCACAAAAGAAAATATATTCAAATCTGTCGTTTTGAATAAGAAGTGCGTTACACTTCTGGAAACGGAGTACACTGTACGTAGACAGTTTCTTTCCTGTTGTCTGTGTTTTCCTCAGCAGAACACACACAAACCTGCATGCCTCTTGTGAATTATTAATCATTTTGTGAAGGGAGCAAAATTGTAAATGTTTGTTTCTGTCACTGTTCCTCATCCAGGCAATCCTCGAATCTCCAGAAAAGCAGCTAACACTAAACGAAATCTACAACTGGTTCACACGAATGTTTGCATATTTTAGGCGCAACGCAGCAACATGGAAGGTAATTTTGCTTTTCCTTTAGTCTTCAAAACCGCACCAGAGAATAAGGAAACACTGTTTTGGTGTTAGGGAGCATTAAAAATGATAGCCAGGCATAATACCTAAAAATGAACCTTTACCCAAATACAAAACAATACCCCCACTTATTCAGTCCAAATGAACCACCCCTTAAACAAACATTAATCGCATAGAACAGCCAAGGAAAGGAATATGTGCATTTCTGTTTTTAAAAAAATAGAAAAATCAAAAAAAGAAAGAGGGAGAAGAGAAAATAAAATCTCCCTGTAATATGTGGGGATGTTCTGGTGGTGGGTGGCATTAGTTTAACATAGCGGAGCTCTGCCAGTGACTCCTGGCTGAGCCCCTCACACTCACTTCAGAAGGGAACACTGTGTTTTCCAGGAGGCCACAAACACACACACACACACAGACACAGAGAAAACAAAAAAACACACAAAAAAACTGGAGACAGAGAAAGTAAGATTCGAATTAGCAGCAATAAAGCACCGAGAGCGACTTCTAAGCTGATCATTTACAGCTTCACAAGACCCAACACACACAAACATCGCCACCACCCAGCTCTTCCATCAGCTCCCACACTTACTGACAGCCCTTCCATAGGGGCACATTGGTGCTATAAACACCGAATTCCTGTCTCTACACACACACTTAGTACATACACATGCACTCAGCAGAGCTCCTGGAATAACAAAAGGATGATATATGTAGGTCTGCCTTCATGCCTAAATTATTTTCAATTGAACCCGGGGTTTAAAGTTGTGGTAACCTTTTTTTTCCCCCCCTTCACATTGTAATGGGAAAGCCAAAATGAATGAAAAATGTTCTGGTCAGTAAAGATATTGTGAATAAAATGTTCTGTTCCTACATTTCATTCACTTAATTTGTTGTGACCGATCAGAAAAGGCAGCGTTTGAATGATAAGAAAAAGGGATGTTACCGTTTTAACACCATCGCCATGGCAACCAGTAAATATTTGTGTTGTTTAAGTCATTTGAAACTTAAGGACCATTTACTGCCAATAACCTTTTGGTTTATTTATTGTTTTCATTCAGGTTTCATCCGGTGCCTGTCAAAATATTTCTTCTTTGAAATGCTGTTTTTTTTTTTTTTTTCTCCTCCTATGAAGACATGTTTACTGTACTGATAGAAACCTTTTCTTTCTCTCTTTGTTTCTACACCAACTGCAGAATGCAGTCCGGCATAATCTTAGTCTTCACAAGTGTTTTGTGCGAGTAGAAAACGTAAAAGGGGCTGTGTGGACAGTCGACGAAATAGAGTTCCAAAAGAGACGGCCTCAAAAGATCAGTGGGTAGGTTTGGCCTTTTTTTGAGCGCTGACTAGCGTCTGTCTCACCGTTGACTGATGGGAAGAGGCTCCTGCCGCCGCTGCTGCTGCTCCATCTCATTGTCTGTGTGCCATAACGTCCAAAGTCCCTGCTTGCTTTGGCGTGCCTCTCCTTCATGCTTTCAGAAGCCTTTTGGTGATGCCTCATAACCCACAATGGCTTTTTTCATTTTGATCCTCACCCTCTCCCCTCCTTCCCCGTGTCTGTCTGTCTGTCTGTCTGTCTGTCCGTGCCCTGTCTGTCCTGTCGATCACTGCATCTGCATCTGGCTGCTTCCTGCTGGTTTGCTTTCCCAGGGTGCCGTTCGCACCAACCTTTCCCTGCATAAGTGCTTTGTGAGAGTAGAGGATGAGTTTGGGTCCTTTTGGACTGTTGATGATGAGGAGTTTAAGCGCGGCCGCCACATACAGCGAGGCCGCCCTCGGAAATACGCCGCTGATGAGAACTTTGACGAGCTGCTCGTACAGTAAGCACTTCCGCCTGCCCTGCAAACTCCAGTGGCCCCCCCCTCAGCCCCACCTGCATGCCCCCCCTTCCCTCTTCAGTGTTGCCATCATGCTTTTTGTGTTAAGCTCGCCATCCATCATGCTTTCACAAGATCTGCCTCCATCAACCTGTTCTTCCTTCCCATGAAATGCAAAGTGTTGAAGATAGTTGTGTGGTATTGTCAAGTGATTGAACATCTTAGAACTATAGCCTTAATATCCACATTACTACACCAGTAAACTTGTTTAGTTCTTATACAAAGTGCATTGATTTCTTTTTATGAAATACGATACTGTATCTGTGGAATGCAAGCTAGGTGAGACATGAGTCTGTGGTTGTAATTGAATTTTTCTGTTTGCAGAAGTCCAGCCTTAGTGAAGAACATTCAGACCAGCTTGGGCTATGGTCCGACCCTCTCTGCTGCCTTCCAGGTAAAAAAAATAAGTGACTTCATCTCGTCTTATTCAGAAGACAGTAAGAAAGTCTTTCTCCGTCTCCCAGTCACTTAGTCTTTGTTTTTAGGGGAATGTACCAGTATGAAAAGAGTGATGGGCAACTGAGAAAGTGCTGACAACTCTCTTCCGTTTCACATTTAATGCTTCGGGCTTTGCTTTTCAGGCTTCAATGGCAGAAAACAACATACCTCTATACACTACTGCTTCCATTGGAAGTCCCACCCTCAACTCCCTGGCCAACGCTATCCGTGAGGAGATGAATGGAGCGATGGACCATGGAAACAGCAACGGCAGTGACAGCAGCCCGGGACGCTCGCCTCTGCCAGCTATGTGAGTGGCACACACGCTTTCTATCACCACTTCAGTTTGTGTAAGAGAAGTGAAGAAAGGAAAAGAATTTTGGCTGCTTTTTTCCCACGAGACAGAAACCCTCCAAATAGATGTAGACAGAGAATAATTTCAGTGCCCACCCAAAATGCTCTAAAATTGCCTAATACATGGCGTTAGATCAGACAGACACGGTGCCAGAGGGACAGTAAATAAAGCAGAGAGGGGATGATATTGGAGTGGGTTGTGGGGTCATGGCCAGTGCTGTGGCAGGCCTCCCTGCAGAAAAGGAAACTCCACCTTTTCGAAGCTTCCATCACCAGACCGGCCGGGAAGAGAAGACCGGAGCCCCTCTGTTATTTTAACAGCAAGTTTATGAACTCCCCTTTATGTGTCCTGCTGTCTGTCTGAGCCCCGCCATAATCAGCATTCCAGTTTGTTAAAATATTTACAAAATGCCAGAACGCCAAGTGACAGAGCTGCTGGCTCCGACACGGTGCAACATGAGCTGCAACACATTCAGAAACGCTTCTGAGCCTCTGAAAGAAAAACAACACAAAAGCATAATTAGTCTGGAGGACATCATCCAAGATTCTCATGTAGGAAAGTTGTGGTCGGCCTGGAAACCGCAGCTCCCCATTCACTTGTTGTATAGGAGTGTCTGCTAAGTTGTTTGAAGCCTAAAATAATACAGCACACGCTGCATCGTTTCCAGATGTGGGGGCAGACCACCGATGTGCAGCACGGGTAGACTCAGGGATGGCCTCCTGAAATGTCTGAGCTTGGGGGAAATTCTGCCTGAAAACAAAAAAGGTGCAGTAATGAGCTTCTGGCCAAATGGAGGAAAGTGCCATCCCTAATCACTGTGAACATAGCTCTGAGCATGGCTGTGGAACAGGAAAGGCAGAGACAGGATGGGTGTGCTGGCCTAAAGGCAGCCTGCTTCTCCCTCTGCCCCTCTGCTTCTATCTTTAGGCTGATAGAGCTCACATCTCCTTCTCCATAATTATGTCTATAAGCTTTATACAAGTACAAAATGAGTTAAATCTGTTTTCTTTTGCTTTTAAAGAACGTTATTCTCTTATTAACAAAACATACCCAGCCTTTTATTTCCTATGGATCAGGCATTAAACGTGGTGTAACGCAGCAATTAATATGCGTTCCATCGCTGAAGTCTGAGAGAATAAGCTGTGAACTAATGTGCAAAAACATCCCTGTTTTTCTGTGATGCTTTGTCTCACACGGTTCCAACTACAAGTTCCTCACCCCTGTTAGCTGTGTAACATGTGTTTTCCACATGTGCCAGTGAGCTGCTGGTTGACAGGACGCAGCTTTTTAACACGGCGAGGAAACCAGAGCGCTGCTGTTAAACAGCCAGACGAGAATCAGGTATCCAGAGAAGGCTAATTATAAGCAAAGTGTAGAATCAGCATGCAGTTCAATAGCATAATAATAACAATTTCATGTCTGCCCTGCAGCCACAGAGTCAGACCTGAGGCAACGGCACTTGTGGAGTTACTTTGATGTGAAAATGATAGAAAAGCTGACTTTACTTTTTCCCCCTTTTTATAATTTACACCAAAATATGTCAGCTCATTAGCATACGAGTGCCTCCATCACAATAGTTGCAAATCACACAAGACATCCTGGTGTGAATAAATCAAACGGGGGGCTTTGGTGATGAAGAATGTACCAGTTGTCCCTTGTTGTTGTAGTAAATGAGCCCGGCGCCTCATCCTGACACCGCTCTACCTCCACTACAGCAGCCTGGCACCGCAGGTTAGAGCGGCAAGTCCCCTGCAGCTGCTCATAATGTTTTTTTTTTTCCTCCTCTCCTCTCTGCCACAGCCAGGCCTCGTCTCCCCCCCTGCGCTTTATTCCTGCTCTGTTTCTGTAATGAGAAATTTGGCAGATCTCATCTCTTTAGTGGCTCTTTTGCCCAGGCTGTGAGCTGGGGGGGCTCATGTTTTTGCCTTGTTTACAAGTGACAGCGTTATTATTCTCATAAGGGCTCTGTTTCTTATCACGGTGTTGTGCCGAGTGCGCTGCTGCCGCTCTGCTCGCACGCCTCTCCTGCCAGCGCTTTTCTTCCCTTATTGACACTTGGTTGAAAATATGCATTAATTCTGGAGTTTAAAGCATGTATGGCGGTGTCTGGTCGCTGTGTTTGCTTGAAGTTGATTAATGATAGAAGCCGGCTCGGGGTCGTCCTCTGGAGACCCGCCTCGCAGGTTGTGCATGTTAACGAGCAGGAAGGGGAACACACAGCGCGCCGCTGATCCTCCGCCACCAGGAGGCTGACAACGGCAGCCCACTCGCTCCGCAGAGTCCATTCTCTCCTCTCCTCGTCTCACGTTGTTAATCTTCCTCATTTATCAATTCTAAGTGAATACCCTGTTGTCGGTTGCCATGAAAATAAAAAAGCCCGCAGCTTTGCCGGGATTGGAATACCTCAAAAGAAAGCTGAAATTATCATCAGCACCAGTGAGGCTCCCGCTCAGAGTCTCACTGAAGCCAGACATTTGTTTTTGTTCCCCTGCTTCCTTCTTTCCAAACAGAATCAGCGCAGGTCGCCATCACTTTGTGCCTGCGCGCGCGTGTGAAAGGTTAAGAAAAAAAGAAAAAGTTAAGGATAGCAGAAAAACTGAAGCTGTGCTTGTGCTCTGGTCTCCTCCTCCTCCTCCTCCTCCTCCTCCTCCTCCAGGCATCACATCAGCGTTAAGGAGGAACCACTGGACCCCGAAGACCACGAAGGGCCCCTCTCCCTGGTAACGACTGCCAATCACAGTCCGGATTTCGATCACCACAGAGATTACGACGACGACCAGGGCCACGACGACATGCTGTAAAGGCTCGAGCGCCGCCCCGCCCCCCCCCCCCCCCCCCCCCCCCCTCGCCCTCCCCAAGCCTCAGCGGCCGAGGCAGTCTGGGTCATCTGGGAGATGGAAACGCTCCGCAGATAACAAACACTGAACTGCAGTCTCAGCCACTGATGACAGCTCTCAAATGTCTCCGAGTTGACTTTTTAGTGCCATTACAATACATAGCAACACACACACACATAAAAAACACAGCCCTACATGAGGGTGCTTTTTTTTTTTTTTTCCTCCTGGTTTCTTTCTACTTTTGATTTAAGTAACGCTTAAAAAGTGAACACAAACTTCCTTTCTACTCGTGTGTTGGACTTGTTTGGTACGTGGGGGGGGTGGCGGCGGCGGCGGCGGCGACATCTGGGAGACCCTCGCCGTGCAGCCGGGGACGGACTGCACTCAGCGGACTGCAAGAGGGGTTACCTCCCTCCCTCCCTCCCCCACTCCCCTCCCCAACCTCTCTCAGACACACACATCTGACCATAACGTGAAGAGAGAGAGAGAGAGAGAGAATGACTGACGTTTAATTTACACCGTGTGTTTGTTTCAGTGTGTGTGTGAGAGAGAGAGAGAGTGTGTGTTCATTGTCACTGCCTTCAACACTTCTCATTGGTTTCCATAAAGGATGGGAGGGATTTCTCTGGGTGTATTTTTTGTTGTTAGGGGGGGTTGAAATGTTCTAAAATATCAACATAATGTGTCTTCTCCATCATTCAATGCTGTCGTTAATGTTGCATCTATTTTTTTTTTATTATTATTATTATTATTTCTTCAAACTGATCAGACCTCATGCCCATGCTGTGGAGATTCTGTGTGGTCAGCACTTGATGATGAATGTTTATGATTTCCTTTCATGTTGTTCTTTTCACAAAAACAAACAAAAAAAAACAAAAAAAAAAAACAGACGCACGAAGAAGCAGAATGTCAGATACCAAGTAGTATTTTTCTGTCATTTATTCCACAATCTTCCAAAAAAGAAAAGAAAAGAAAAAAAAAAGTCACCACTCTGATGTGTAGCCCACCTCCTCCTCCTCTCCCCTCCTCACCTCCTCCTCCTCCTCCTCCTCCTCCTGCTCATGAAGTCCATTGGCAATGCACTACTCATAATGAAGGCTCTCTCCACGCATCAATGAAGTTTAATTTAAGATGCGAATGAATGACAGAGAAATCATGCAGGTTATGATTTATCCTTATGAAATTATACTTTAAAACAGCCCCTCACGGCAGAGCATGCTGAGCCGCAACAGAATTTCTGATCACTTACAAGCTCCGGGTTTTTTTTTTTTTTTTTTTTAAAGCAAAATGAAAATGTCAGGTGTGCACCGGCGAGATAATGATTTAGACCAACTAATTGTGATTCCTGAACACAACTGTCATTGTTAATCAAACGCGTCTGCTTTTTCCACGCTTGTAATTTCACCCAGTGCTTGAAGATAAACGTGCATTCCCTGTCGTTTTATTTGTATCACGCGCATGACTACTTTTGAGTTTTGAGTGTTAATAATTGCACCACCGGATGAAATGCTCTTTTTTTTTTTTCCTTTCATCAGGGGAAAAAAACGATCCTGCAATAAGACCTAAACATTGCACATTCCAGCATTTGACAGCCATCGTAAAAGGGCCCAAAACATACATTTTTAGGGAGCTGTGGATACCTCGACGTTCGATGCCACCCAAAAAGCCAATAGTCCACGACGTTGAACCGAGTGGAATCCACGTTGTGGGTTTGTGATGCAAAAAAAATCCAACTATGGTAAAGGAATTAAATTTTAGAGAATTTGAAGACTGCAATCAACCACTTCTTCTTCTTCTTTTAATTTATTGTTAGTTTTATGACTATTTTATTTGGCTTTTTTTTTAGTTGATGTGTTTTACTATCTTGTTCTGTGACTACCAAAGATAAACTACAAAGTCAATGTTGTGTGTTCCATGCAATAGCAGATAAGGCCAAATATCTCTCCTGCATTCTCTCCCATCGGGCGGCGATCGAGCCGGTGGCAGATTGAAGGAAAACGCTCCTCAAGCTGGTGTTTTCTTTCATTTACTTTTCTTTTATATATAAAAAAAAATAAAAACCAAAGGGGGTGTCTCGGACAGGACAGCTGCAGTAAATGTTTTGCAGTGACCAAAACTTGACTGGGAGGCGCTGACAGTCTGACTACATGATGACCAAATTAGGGAAACTTTTATTATTTTTTGGTGTCGTTGGGCCAGTGAGTTGAAAAAGGGAGCTTTTGTTTTTTTTTTCTTTTTTTGGTCAGGAGCAGATTTTGTGTGCAACATAAAGGGTATGTAGATAAAAAGTCGGCGAGGAAAACTATACTGGTAAATGGAAAAAGCTTTGCAGAGAACAATGTGAAACGGATTCTGTACTTCAACTGGACCACACAATGATTCAGTGTTTCTCTTCTTTTATTCCTTATCTTATTTGTATCCTTTGAAATGATTGTATGCCACTTTTTAGGGTTTTTTTTTTGTTTTTAAGATTGGCAAGACTTTATGATTGTGTTTAGTTTCTGTCAACTTATTACTTTTTATATTAAAAAACACTCCTGTCAACTAATAAGCTGGGTACAAGGTACTTTATGGCAGTTATTGTTTTTGTTTTTTTTAAAGTTCACCGCTCATTAACTCAAAAAACGGAAAAGGGCAATCTGTGGTTTCCAGAAGATGTATTTAATATCCAGGCAGCTGTGGGATTGGGTCAGTTACAGCCAGGCTTAGGATCGTGAGAACACGGCCGAGCTCATCCACAAACTCTCCCCAGTCATCTGGCTGGTTTGTTTGGTATTCAAAAAGGAGGGAGACAGAAAAAAAAAAAAAAAAAAAAAAAAAAGCCGCTGGTAGATTAGATCATTCTCAGCATGTGTAGCTTGACATTACTAAAGATAACAGCATGAGAAAACCGTTAGTACGCATACCTCAGTTCAAACCTATAGGGAATGATTCAATTAAACGAGAAAAAAAAATAAACATTTCACTCAGTTGCACTTCGCTGTACGTCTTGCATGTGTAGTCTGATACTGTAGAGAGAAAAATGACACAAAAAAAAAATTAGAGCTTGTTTATCTTAAAGG
>NW_007577881.1:510683-528430 GCF_000690725.1 Stegastes partitus | reverse complement strand
CAGCGATCTGCTCCGCTCTGCATGTCGTAAACATCAACATCTCCTGAAGTGTCCAAGAGTCCACATGCAGCTCAAAATGTGTGTCCACACACGGTGCTACAAGGGCGACAGCTGGCAGTCGTGTACACACAAAGAATAAGTACCGTAATTTCCGGATTATCAGCCGCTACTGCAGGGGTATCCAATCCTGGTCCTGGAGGGCCACAGTCCTGCATGTTTTAGATGTGTCCCTCTTCCAACACACCTGATTCAAATGATCAGGATCGTTGTCAAGCTTCTGCAGAGCTTGATGATGAGCTGATCATTTGAAGGTGGGAAACATCTAAAACATGGAAGATTGTGGCCCTCCAGGACCAGGATTGGACACCCCTGCGCTACTTTTTTCACATGCTTTGAACACTGCGGCTAATTTATGGATTTTTACAAGTTTTACGAATTTGCGTCGAGACGAAACTGACATTGAGAGCAACAACGAAAGAGAGACTGAGGAAGTAATTCTGAGGATGTTCAATTCTGACACTGAAGAAGACGACTTTAGTGGTTTTAGGAGGAAGATGAAGACAACGATCAATGACTTTTCCTGGGAGGCTGCTGTATTTTTATTTTTTTAACCAGCCGTGTTACACTGTTCATAAAAAAAAAAAAGTATTTACGGTACTTATTTATGTACGTTACCGGTACGTATTTAATTAAAAGTTAAAAAAATCTTTTTGTGTAAATATCTCGTGTTACAACGTGGACACCTGCAGCTTATAGACAAGTGCGGCCTACATATGTACACATTTTATTTCTTTTTGAAGTTAGTGGGTGTGGCTTATATTCCGGTGCGCTCAATAGTCCAGACATTACGGTAACTACCACCTACTGCACATGTGTGGAACAGAGCCATTCAATCACACTCCAGCAGACAACAAAAGTAGTTTAATATGAGGTATTCATGATCCATGTGAACGCTTTTAGGGATGATTCAGGATCACCTGAGCCAAACCGAACCAAAAGCTTTATCAAAAAGGAGTTTTAAGCCTAACCTTAAAAGAAAAACTGTCCTGAATCTAACCTGGATGAGCTGAAAGTTCTGCTCCCTGGTCTGTTTGGATGCTCTAGGAACAAAGTAAGCCTGCACTCTTAGACTGAAGTATTCTATTTGGATAATGTGGTGCTACGAGGTCTTTAAGATATGACAGAGCTTGATCATTAAAGGCTTTGTACGATAGAAGGGAGTTCTTCCTCCCTACTGTTGCTAAGTGACGCTCAGTTNGGGTGGTTTAAGTGGTCAGTAATAATATAAGGGTGTATCAATCTAATGATATTTTATATGAAATTAATAGGAAAAAGAAGAAAAATATGCAGTGCCAAGATGTAAAGAATATTGTTAAATGCTGTTTTCTTTTTTGTTTTTTTTTTTTGGACAAATTTCATTTCAACTCATCCAAGATGTGTCCTTCTCATCCATGTCACGTAGGTTAAACACACGTTTGTGTTCGGCATCAAGATATTTATATTTTTTATCTCAAGTGGTCATTGTGAATGAGTCAAACCAAGCACAGCGGGCAGGTCAGAGGTCAGATGCTGCTGGAGACTCGGAGCGTAACGTCCTGCAGAACCGTGTGGCATCAGATCCCCCCCCCCACCACCACCACCGACTATCACACACATACACTGGCACCCGAGCTAAAATGCCATTGTTTCATCCATCACCAACCATCCAGCCCGCTGTCATTCTGTCCCTCCTCCCTCCTCTCTCTCTCTCTCTCTCCCCCTTACTCTCACATCACATTTTGTTTCTTTCCAGATGGAGGAGGAGGAGGAGGGGGGGAGGAGGAGGGAGGTTGCAGCCCAGGAGCTGTCACGGTGCTCTCATCCCGCAGCAGCTTTTCTTTTTCTTTCTTGTGTTTTTTTTTTTTCATTTTCTTTGAAGATGTAGTTTTCTTTTTTTTCCCTGTTTCTTCTTCTTCTTCTTCTTCTTTTTTTTTTATAGAGAAATATTATTGCTCATCACTTCCATCAGTCTGTAACCTCCTCATCATTCCTCGTCTGTCTGATGCAGACCACTCTGTTGTAGTCAGTGGCGATGACTGACGTGAGCATTCTAAACATGCAATAAAATGCTGGTTGTTCACATCGTTTCCTTCCAAAGTCTCTCTTTGTATCCGTCCGAGGTGTGTTTAATTACATCATAATCGAACTCCCGCGTTTGAATGCGTTTGCGCTGCTTTTCGATCGATCCTGAGGTTTTCTTCTTTACTCGTGAACCAGTGCATCTAAAACAGTGTTGTCGATGGTGCTCTCGCTGCTGTTTTCTGTCGTTTCTTTGGCCTGCAGAAGAGTCCCTGTTTGTCATCTGCTGCAGGACTCTCATCCCCAGCCCTAAAACAGTAAATTATATTGTAATTAAAATGAGACAGTTAAACTGTCTTTTCCTAACAGCAATTTAGGTAACTGCATTTGATAAGCTATAAATTGCAACAGCATTAAAATTCCAGAAATAATAGCGATATGGATTTGGTGACGGGAGCTAATGCTGATGACCAGGACTCGGTGGGGGGGGAGGTTTTTACGACGGAGGCGCCGGGTCACGTTGGCCACTAAACAGGAGACAGAGATCAAGTCTAAGCACTTTTAATCTTGTGAAACAAGCAATTACAAATAGTTGCATTGATTTGTTAAAAAGCTTTAGGTGACATAAATCGTTTCTTGCTTAGCTTATTGCTGGAAAACATAAATGTCAAGTGTATTATTAATTAAGGCCTTTGAAAGACAAGATTTAATGGAAACGATATAAAATCACAAGCAATCTTTCTGTGGGCAGTATTTCACCCAAACGCTGGGGATTCATATCGGTGTTGTCTTCGTGACACTTCACAAACCGGATCAGATAAAGATGAAAACGAAGGTTTAGCAGAGGTGTTTGAAAAATAAAAAAAAGAACCTTGAGCGAAATCGTTCACAGATTAATCACACAATAACTTATAGAGAGGCATTAACATATGATATTATTATAGTCCATAAAGACGGATGAAATACGGGGGGAGATATATCGGTGCAGTGACATGATCAGCCAATACTGATTCTTCATCCATAAATCTGGATTCCTTTGCTGACAACACAGCAGTCAAATTGGACAAAACTGGATTTTTTTTATTAAATATCAATCATCAATTATTTTCAAAAAGAAAAAAAAGTTTACGTGATTGTTGGTATTCTGTCCTATCATGGCGGCGATGTATCCATGCAGACAGATTATGGTTTCGTGTCTCAGTAGTTTTCATCACCGTGAAGAATTTCAGTCTGTTTAGTGTGAATTCTGTGAAGTGCAAATTCATAACTTCAGTGAACAAACAAGGCAATTTAGAAGCTGCTGCTGCTGCTGCGAGTGTGTAGTTTCTTTTTGTTGTTGTTCAAATCGATATCGTTTTTATTTGTTGTGTTCACAGCGATGACTCAGTGAAAATGATACAAAGATTATTTTCCTGAAAATAGTGTCTCAATTCTTACAAAATAAAAACAGAACAAGTATTATGATGTAATGGGGACACCAGTCATGTAGAAAGCAAGTAGGAATCACACATTAGTTACGGTTAAGTCACATTTTTCTACAAACTTTTAAATGGTTTGTATTGCTGAACAACTCTGAGATTAAGGCAGTGATGCTATGAAAACTTTATTGATACATAAATTAGTGTTTTGGTTCATTAACTCTAAGTTGGACGTGTTATCTCACAACTCACTTGAGTCGAAAGATTTTTAAAAACTTCATTTTCTGGACCTTATACATTGACTTTATCATGTTTTTTTCTGGTCAGCTGGCTCCATGCAATTGCATGTTGTTAGTTGAAAGCAAAAATAGTGATAATCTACAGCTTATATCATAATAACACATTTGCAAATTGCAATCAAAATCAGTCCTGATCAACAAAATGAATTCATGAACACGTAAGGCGTCCTCGTTTCAGAAATGTAACACAATAAAATCAACCATGTTTTGGTTCCATTAGAGTAACAGGCATCTAATACTCTCTATTTAATTTGTATTCTACCATTTTCTTATCATTCTGCATAACTGTCCGTCTCTTGTTTCCTATTATGTTGACAGTTTGGAGCCAGATCCTGCTGTTAGCGCCACGAGTAACGTTCCATCATGTCCATTGAGGAGGATATTTAGTAAAACTTGTGCAAACTAAAAACTACTAAAAACATCTTTGAGTCTAAATATCAACTGAGGTAAGTCAGTAAATGTTCTGTTTTTGTGTGAACCGACTGATTCTCTTCCACACTGGTGGAGGCAGATGGCTTCCCTCCCTCAGTCTGGGTCCGCCTGAGGTTTCTTTCTTGCTTCATTCACTTTATTTATATAGCAGCAACACACAACACAAATAATCTCAGGCCGTTTTTTTATAGTATGGTCAAGACCTTACAATACTATATGGAGAATCCCATCAGTTTCCCAGTTGAGCAGCACACTGCAAGGAGGAAAAAAACTCCCTTTAAACAAGAAGAAGCGTCCAGCAGAGCCAGGCTCAGGGAGGCCGGCCATCTGCCTCCACCAGTCGGGGTGAGGAGAGGAATGAAAGACGATCGCTGAGAGACAACAAACAGTGTGACGGCCAGCAGTGGGCAGGTTGGTGGGACAACTGGCTGCAGATCAGAAACATGCAGCTCTGAAGCCAGAAAAGACAGCGAGGGCAGCAGAGGAGAGGTGCTCAGTGCATCTTACAGCAGCATAGCTAAAGCCAGTAATAGGCCGGTGTTGTATTCTCCACGTCTACAAGAGTGCGAGGGTTCGCTAGAGCTCACGTGACATAAATGTGATCATCCCCCGAGTCTACAAGAAGCCAGAGTTTGTGTCCACACTATGACTACCCTCTAAAGGAAATAGTGCCCAAAGTCATGTGCATGATCAGAATCCATACCTTTGACCTGGTCCTCAAACATGGAACTGATCAGCGATCTGCTCCGCTCTGCATGTCGTAAACATCAACATCTCCTGAAGTGTCCAATATACTGTTCTTCTCAAAGTAAAAACATTGCATGTGTACTTGTCAAGGTAGGAAATTCTGATTCAAACTAAATAGTCCAATGAGATGTTATACATACAGTTTATTAAATGCTCCTGGTTCATTAGAGTTTGTATGCAGCTCAATATGTGTGTCCACACACAGTGCTACAAGGGCGACAGCTGGCAGTAGCGTACACACAAAGAATAAGTACCGTAATTTCCGGACTATAAGCCGCTACTGCAGGGGTGTCCAATCCTGATCCTGGAGGGCCACAGTCCTGCATGTTTTCGATGTTTCCCTTTTACAACACACCTGATTCAAATGATCAGGATCGTTATCAGGCTTCTGCAGAGCTTGATGATGAGCTGATCATTTGAATCAGGTGGAAAACATCTAAAACATGGAAGATTGTGGCCCTCCAGGACCAGGATTGGACACCCCTGCGCTACTGTTTTCACACGCTTTGAACACTGCGGCTAATTTATGGATTTTTACAAGTTTTACGAATTTGCGTCGAGACGAAACTGACATTGAGAGCAACAACGAAAGAGAGACTGAGGAAGTAATTCTGAGGATGTTCAATTCTGACACTGAAGAAGACGACTTTAGTGGTTTTAGGAGGAAGATGAAGATAGCGATCAATGACTTTTCCTGGGAGGCTACTGTAGTTTTATTTTTTTAACCAGCCGTGTTACACTGTTCAAAAAAAAAAAAAAAGCATTTACGGCACATATTTGTGTATGTTACCGGTACATATTTAATTAAAAGTAAAAAAAATCTTTCTGTGTAAATATCTCATGTTACAATGTGGACATCTGCAGCTTATAGACAAGTGCGGCCTATATATGTATATATGTTTTCTTTTTAAAGTTAGTGGGTGTGGCTTATATTCCGGTGTGCTCAGTAGTCCAGACATTACGGTAGCTACCACCTACTGCACATGTGTGGAACAGAGCCATTCAATCACACTCCAGCAGACAACAAAAGTAGCTTAATATGAGGTATTCATGATCCAAATGAACGCTTTTAGGGATGATTCAGGATCACCTGAGCCAAACCTAACCAAAAGCTTTATCAAAAAAGGAGTTTTAAGCCTAATCTTAAAAGAAAAACCGTCCTGAATCTAACCGGGAAGAGCTGAAAGTTCTGCTTCCTGGTCTGTTTGGATGCTCTAGGAACAAAGTAAGCCTGCACTCTTACACTGAAGTATTCTATTTGGATAATGTGGTGCTACGAGGTCTTTAAGATATGACAGAGCTTGGTCATTAAAGGCTTTGCACGATAGAAGGGAGTTCTTCCTCCCTACTGTTGCTAAGTGACGCTCAGTTAGAAACTGTTGGGTTTCTTTCTGTAACACTGTAAAGGTCTCGACCTTATTACGTCAAGCGCCCTGTGATTACACATGTTCCAGGGCGCCGTGTGAGCAAAATTGAATTGAACTGAAACCGAAACTCCGCAACGTCATTAACAGATTACTGTTAATTTTCCTCATTAATCACGAGCAGGCTTTTTAACCCCTTTAAAGACGCGCTGTTGCCGCATCCGGCCCCGCAGACGGATCGCAGTCACATTGTTTAGCGCCGTCAGATTGCGAAAACAAACGTGCGCGGCTGCTGTTCACTTTATTCTAATTAAAGCGCGGCGCTGCCTCATCCATTCACACAAGAGCTTCAGTCAAATAGTCAAAGCTGGCAAACTCCCAACATTGCAGCGAGGCAATTAGCAGTCCTGCAGTGTTTGTTATTCATGGTTTGATGTAAAAATTTGTTTATTAAGATGGGCTGCAGGCGCTGGTGTGCAATAGACCTGCTTGTAATTAGATTCCAATTATTTGTCTGTTTCTGATATTGTAAACTGGCACTTACCACATCAGTTAAATTGACACACTGCACTGCTTGGTTTACTCGGTAATTAAAATGTGTTCTGTTAATTAGATGATGACCACTTTATTCCAGGGCTCTTGTGTTTGGGCTCCTCGGCGGCTCACTGTTTGGATCATGAGTTGCCAGACGCTTCCCTAATCAGCCCTTGTTTTGTTTCAATTACCACCTGCTGTTCAAAAGGCATGCCTCACTGCCCCCCACCCCAACACACACACACACACACACACACACACACACAGAGGCTGATATACACAACAATACCACAAGGCCTCCTTCACCAGCAGCTCCAGCTCCAACACAACAATCAGTAATTCACAGCTGGGCCCGCTTTCTTCTTTATTAGAAGGCACAGCTAGGTTTCAAAGAGAGTATAAGCAATTAAAAAAGGAACTAAAGGAAGATGAAAGTATAAAGGTACTTATCACATCAGTTAGCAGGCCTTGTGTGTGTAGCCAATGGTAATTACACTCATTGAGTAAATAGCTCTGATGCTCAGATGTCGCCTTCGCTTGGTAACGGAGGGTTAAGGGGTGGGGGAGCTGCTGGATCCGCTGGCTGAAGATGGCTGCAGATATAACGCAGGTGCCGTCGGTTGATGATGTTGTTGTTATAGCAACTCAAATCCCCAAATTTTTTGTTTTAAAAACTCAGCCGTGTTGACTTCGAATCGGTTTGAGATTTTAGTCAAGTATTCAAACTCACTCTCGAACTCGGGACTAACAGCTCGACGGCACCTGCTCATCGTCCATTTGCAGCTCATTAGGGAGTTTTTCTTTCCTCATATCAGACAGAGTCGGCTCAGTTGTCATGGAGATAGATCTGTTGACATGTGAGCTCAGAAACCAGTGTGATTTCTTCAAAGCGCTTTGAGGACTTTGTGTCCGTGTTGGCTTCAAAGTGGCGCCGTGGTTTCCAGTTCAGTAAGTCAACACTTCTTTACAAACACAGCTCCAGTCATGTCATGTAGTTTTTCCTTCTTAGCAACAAATCCCAGAAAAGGACAAAATGAGCAATGGAGTGACCAACATGTATCCAAAGCTCTTATTTTAAAGACTCACTGCTGCACTTAAAGTATATTTGAACTCAACACACCTACATACGCTACTCAGCTGCTGCACACACTGTACCAGCTGGGTATTAATCCGCAGCTTAAAATAGTCCCTACAAAAGGCAGTGTTCTGTTTCAGTAAAAACTAAATTGCAAAGCTATTTGGGGAACTGAGCATTCTTTCAAAAGTGAAATTCTACATGTATGTGTGCCATTTGATGTATAACTGTGGCTCGAGGCTAAATGTTGCAGACACAGTAGTGAAGTCAGAAAAAATTAACCCAAAAACGTTGTTTGTGAAAGCAGCTAGTTGACTTCTTGTGGTTCAGCACTCCGAAACGACATGCGAGGTGTGTCAGAAAACTTCCAGGACTGGTGTCACAAAAGATCAAATCCAACCTACCAACTACAAGTTTCCCCTTCAAAGTAACCCCCCTGGAGTCACTTCCCCATCCTTCTCTGCCTCGCTGCCATACACTCCTGGAAAGAATCTTCCAGGATCCTCCACAGCTCCGTCGTCACAGCCATCTTGATGTCGTCCATGTCTTCAAAACGGGTCCCCTTGATGACCCCCTTGAGCTTGGGGAAGAGGAAAAAAAATCCCACAGAGCCAGGTGGGGTGAGTAGGGAGGTTGCTCCAGCACGGTGATGTTCTTCTCATCCAGGAACTGTGGGATGCTCAGGTCATTGTGAGCAGGCGCGTTGTCATGGTGAAGCAGCCACAACTTGTCCTGTCACAACTCTCGTCTCAGGATCTCTTTGTAGACGTGCTGGTTGATCATTTGAAGGGGAAAACTCATAGTTTGTAGTTTGGGTTTGAAATACCTTTTGTGACACCAGTCCTGGAACTTATCTGACACACCTCGTATGTCAGCATTCAAAGCACAAACCTCTACTAGACTCTAGGGGTGCCTTCAAGGGACGGCCATGCCCACCCCTGAAATGGCATGGAAAGAGGAGGTTGGGGTGGATGGAAAGATTGACAAAACACTGAACTGTAACACAGCAGAGCACCATTTGTTTGCCACAGTCACTGGAACTGTGTCCATGATGCCCAAGTTTCAATAAATGGTGTTCAGTGTGTAGCAGCATCCAGTCAGCTGCAGTTTGTGTGGCTTTAGTTGACACACAGACCTCTCCAAAATCAATGACTCCTATCCCATTCACTTTGCTCTACAATTTCACATCTATCACAAACTGAAGTGCCTGTTCAAACACAACTTCACCACGAGGAAGCCAGATCAGAATATAGAAACAATGAATGCAGTCTGGGTTTTGACAAACAAGAGCTGAAGTTTAATTCGTTGCTTCCAGCTGTTTGTAGGACTAACTTGTCTGACTTTATTAGATACCTGCAAAATCACACAGCAGCAGGATCCGTACTAAAACTGTGGTAACTTCATTAATGACTTATAATTAAGAGGTTTCCCCCTAACGACATGTCACACCGGGTACTTTTCTACTTCTCAGACAAAGTGAGCTGTCACGCAGAGTCACAGTATAAAAGCTACAGTTAAACCATTTGCTATACTGAACTCCATCACAGCTGGATACTACTTTACTGTAACAGTGTGATTAGTACAGTAAGGTCAAAATATTTTCACGGTCACATCAAGTTTTTATTTTTTTTATTCGGGAGATTTTTGAGTTCACGTTAGGATACTTACAGCAGGTAAGTTGTCATGAATGTCAAATCATGAATAACTGCCAAAACATGAGCCTAGGAACAATAAAAACACATTTTATTGAAGCATAGGTTACTCTAGTTCTGAGTTTTCGTGTTAAAATCATAAATAAATATGAATTTTCTGCCTATGGGTGAAGTTTTACCCGTTAAATACGTTGCAGCAAATGTTAAAATTCAGCTGCATTGGGTTTTTGTGCACCACCCCAAGACTTTAGTGGTTTCATCCGGCCATCTTTAAGAAACTCTTTATGATGGGAACAAATGAGGAAGTCATTGAGCCACATGGGGAGGAGGTCGGGGTTGATGGAAGGATCGACAAAACACTGGACTTTAACGCAGAGTACCACTGTTTTCTTTTACCATGTCTGTTCCATTTCTTAACCACGTGGTAAGCATAGCAGCCATGAAACAAAAGCATGAACAGATGTTTAACACTCTATCTGTGTCATATGTCCTGCCACTGGTACGCTCTCACGGTTCAGATGGTAAAAACAAACGACCTCTAAAGCGGTTTAGGTTTAAGGATTCGTTAAGAAGTCATAAAAGCGCTGAGACAGACGAACAAATTGTTGTCTAACTTGTTGATAATCACACAAAAATATGCGACAGCGCTAGTTCTGTTCTCTCATGACAACAGTGTACTATTTCAGGAATTTCCCCCATCTTGCATGCAAATAGTCGACACACACGGTCCTCTACATGGTGCACAGAAAGCTTCCTACAGATAAAATTAATGAGATTTGATTAGTTGTGGGAAGAAATTAAACCCTACATCAATAATATTACCCACTTTTTAATCTTCTGAGGTGAAAATTGAGTCAACAAGACTTGTCTCTGTGTTCAGACCGGACTCCAGCATACTAATTGAGCCCTCTAAGCTGCCGCTGTGGAGCAGCTGCAGAGCGCAGAGCCTCAGGTTGATCCAGCTTTGCTGTAAACACTAAGTAACTCCAGTGATGAAGTGCGCTGCAGATCTACACTGAGCTCCAGTCCTGGCTGTCTGACCTGTACTCGTGTCCCAGCGTCCCGCGTTATTGGAAGAAATGTTTAGTTTGAATAATTGAAGGGATGCAAAATAACATGAATAATTACTCGCTCTTGCAATTTGTGTCATAGTGAATTAACAGAGAAGTGGTTGCTATCGGGAGGGTTTTTAAAAAAAAACGAGGACAGATTTGTGATCAGGAGAGAAAAACCAAAAATGAAATCTCGATTTGGCGCCTTGTGACTTGCAGGTCATGTTGAAGTTTCCACACTAATAAATGATTTATGGTAAAAAAAATCTTTTTCACTTCACTTTAAGAATCGCAGTAGAACATACTTAAAGAAAGAGTTGGACATTCATGGAATTACTGGGTTTTCACTGTTGTTTTTGATGGACAAAAAAAAAGGTACTGTGCCGATGTTTGCAAATATAAAGCTAATAATACTAGCTGGTTAGCTTAGCTTAGCTTAGCTTAGCACAATGGCTGGACACAGATGCATAAAGCTAGCATTGCACTGTTTAAAGTAAAAAGAAAAAAAAATATGTTTGTTAAGTCAGATAGATCTCTAGAAAGAGCTGTTTCACCCTGTTTCAGGCCTTCGTGCTAAGCTAAGCTAACAGGCTGCAGACTTGTAACGCTGCAAGAAAACCATTGTAGCACTTTTTTTTATTTATTTATTTTTTAATATTTTTGGGGCTTTTTTGCCTTTATTTTAGTAGAGACAGACAGGAATGGAGGGAGAAGAATGTGGAGAGACCTGCAGCAAAGGGCCAAGACCGGGAATCGAACCCACAACTGCTACGTCGGGGAACTACAGCCCCTGTTTATGGGTCACCTGCTCAACTAGGTGAGCTACTATTTTTTTTTAAACACTATTTTAAATAATAATTTCTCGTACTGTTTCATGCAACACTAACACCAAGCCCCCTTTGGCAAACCACCTACAGATGTATATGGTATGTAGAAACTACATAATCCATAGCTTCTTGAAAAAAAGCTGCACACAATACACATGCAGTCATTTGATTTTTTTAATTTAGAGGCATCGCTCATGTGGAAATTTAAATTGTAGTTTGGTGGTCCTCTGACAGATGTAGTTAAAAGGAAGCGTATTATTGTAACAGCAGATAGCCTTCATCGGCAACAGTCTGCATTTCTATTCACCTCCATCCTGCACTCATTCCTATATGGGCTTTCTATCGCTCCCCTGTGAATTTATTGCTTTTTTTTCTCCCCTCCTTTCTTTCTTTTTATAAAAAAAAAAGCTATCATTTAAACATGTCATGGGTAGTGTTTACCTGCAGTGAACCTTGATTGAGGAAGCCTGTGACTTTACACTGATGCCCTCCTAATCTGTATGACTGGCATGCTAATTTCTCTGACGCTGCCATTCAAAACACAAACATGAAATGTTGGTTTTAGAACCGGGAGACCTGGTAGAGTGAATTTCAAGTGCTTATTCAAATATTTCATTAAAATGTAAATTTTTACAACACCGTACGTCTAGCTGTGCACAAGGCATGACTTAAGAAGTTATGAAGTTATAGCGGCATTTCTTACTCTGATGCCAATTAACTGGGGAGGGAAAAGGAGGAGGAGGGAGGGGTGGGGAGGGGGGGCTTAATGTCCTCACCTTGTTTTATCGTCGCATAACAGCGCACCAACAAATGCATCACATGCAACAGGAGATACAGGTATTGACAGCTAAGATTGGTAGCCTGGAAGAAGAAAAAAAAAAAAAAAACCAGAGCGTGTCAAACATGAAGCCTCCTGAAGAGTGGTGGCTAATCAATTCTCTTATCTCTCACAAAGTGCAAATGAAGTGATTAAAATTAAGGTTATGCAAAAGAAAGGAGTGAAAGTGAATGAGGTGGCCACGTGGCTGCTGGACCTGCAGGTTTGTCTCATTTATCAGGACTAGAAAACAACATAGTAAAGGTTGAGTCCACTCAGGCTGGTTTATATCTGATGCTGATTTCTGTATGTTTGATATTATACTTTATAAAGTATATCAGTGTGCGTCTGTATGGCAAATTGTTAAACTCCACTTTTCCCAAGAGGTTACTATTAAGTTTTGAAACAACAACATCATATATATTGATTACAGGTTTACAGATTCACATTGGATCTGGATCATTTTCTTCCTTTTCGATCATGTGACCGTCAGACTGTAACCTGATAGGACGAGATATTAGTGTTCATCTGTTTGTCCAAAGTGTGCATTTATAAAAAGATAACAACTCGATATTTTTACTGGATATTTTTTTGCGTGAGAAAACTACCAAATTAATTTGACTGACATTGTTTTAAAAAAATAAAGAGAAACTTCGATAATTTATTTTCTAAGTCAGATATGTGAGCTGTGAATTCAAAGCCCCTGTTTTGATCATTTATTCCAGGTTGTCTCTTCTCCTCTTTTACTTAAATAAAGGTTTCAAATCATCACCCGAACTTTCCACAAGCAGCAACTGTTTGGATTTCAAATCGATATTTATAGGAGCCTTTTATTCTTAAAGCAGTTTGGCTTTTACACTGAAATTGCTGGCATATTGATAACTGTAATATTAAAATGTGTGTGCCACTACGACCATTCAAGCCAATTTTATAACTTTATCAACATATTGACATACATCAGCACCATGCTGAACTATTTATTACTTTAACAATTTGACGATAAACACAGTTTTAATACACCTATTTACTGACTAAGTGTAATTTATTTTATGCAGGTGACTTTATGTGTCCTTATACTTTAATACGTTTCCTAGATGTTGCATTGCCTTATATGTTGCTGAGGTGGTCACCGGGTGAAGAATCAACGATGCTTCAAACATCATAGATGCACACGACTTAGACTACTGCTAAATTATCTGCAATAATATTTGAAAAGCACAAAAACATTTAATGAGTTTTTGCATGTCTTTGAGACTTCCAGTTTGAAATATGCTTCAGTTTTAAAGGGACATTATTTGATAAAGTCATACGCAGACGTTTCCCTGCAGGGCATTTTCCTTGTCAATCAGTCATTCATCATCTTTAAGCGCGCGCTTGTCAGAGGATGTATCAATGAATAAAAAAAAGTAGCATGTTGACTTTTGGAGTGTCTATTTAGCTTATATTTGCAGTTTTTCCTGCCTCGATCCCAAAACTTCAGCGACAAAGCACCTCCGGGTTCGTATCGCTCGAGGTTCTTTCGCTCTCCCCCTTTTATTTCTTTATTTATTCTCTCATTTTTAACTTGCAGGGGGGGAAGAAGACAAAATGGTTGCAGGTGGTGATGAAAATAAGAGCCATCCATCATTATTTATTAGGCATGAAAAAGATACACAATAATGTAATTTAATCTCTCAGCAGACAATTATTTCCACATATTGATAACGCAATGCGAAAAGTGCCATGAATCCTAATATGATGTTTGCTTTTATTGGTGTATGATACAACCAGAACAAATAATGTAATTGTATCAGCGAGAAGATGTGATTATTTTGCACATGCTAACATTATAATACCAATCTGCTGCAGACAATGGTATCATATTATTTTGCTGTGCTTAACTAGTTACAATTTGCATTAAGTTATTATGTCTGGGTGGCAATAAAGACGGCCGCGCTCTCCCTCTGGTCGCCGCTTTTCTTAGTTTCTCATTACAGCTCGGTGAACATTTTTTGGGAAGGTTTTCAAGTCCGACAGCCCACATGATGTGAAGAGAGAAACTTTCACACGGAGTTGTAATGTGATATTTTTTTGTCTGACTGTGTGCCTTTATTTATTTATTTATTTATTTCCTCTCGCATGCAGCTCCAAGCGCAGACGAATCCAGCGCTCATCCAGTCCGAGGTTAAAGAAACGTGGCACAATAGACGCGATTACTATGCAAATGACGGCGCCGGAAACAAAAACACCTTTTCCATTAAAAAGTAAAATGCTTTAAATATTTGCATATAGGTGCACTGATTTGGTTTTTCACAATATCAAGATGATTAACATTAATGAAGTAGCCGCTTGATGCACCGACTGTCAGGCCACATCAGGCCACCTCTGCAACCTCCTCTGTGTTTTGCATGGCGAGGCGTTCACGCCATAGTGAACTAATGACCAAGTCGGCCCGTGTAAAATTAGGCTGTGCATCTACACAAGTGTCTTTCTGACATTATGAGAATGTTTTATTGATGACTCATTATTAGCAGTCCAGCAGTGAGGTGAGTTTGATCCACGCACAAGATGCAAAGTGTAATAATAATAATGCCTGCTTAATTATTAATACTCAAAACCTAATCCATCTCTGCGAAGAATATGTACATATTTTAGTGTCTCATTTGAATTTTCGCAACAAACACACACCTAAAAACCATTAGATGGCCGTGGTAATGACAGGTTTAAATGGGCTGATTTTTAAGAATTAATGCGTTACTGCCACTGTATGGCCCGAGCTGAAAGAAAGAGGTCTTCCTGTTTATTCGGTGGGATTCTGAAAGCGTGCAGCGTCCTACCGCACGTCCCCGTAGAGAGGCGAGCCGAGCACACACTGTGTGAAGGCGTCATTCTGCACCGGAGGCTAGAAGACTGTTTGCAAGTCATTAGTGGTTTGTAAATGATATTTGTTCCCATGTGACATATCATTTGAAATGGTTTTCTAATAATAACACCCACTGATAATAAAATAAGAGGGCCCTCATGTTGTGATTATGCTTTTCATAAATTTGGTCTGGGAAAATGGAGGGAGACATTTCAATATGAGTAAGCGCTCTATATATTGATATGAATGTTGCTCTCAGATGGTTGAGCGTTTTCCTGATACTCCAAACACCGGCTCTGACCAGTCGGAGCGTCTCACGCTGAGCCGAAAGAATCCTCCAAATAGAACTTTTGTTACGACCCGACTCGGCTTTGTTGTAAATAAAAAGCATCTTTTCTTCTAAAGCTCATTGCGCCGTATTCTACATGCAAAAAAAAAAAAGCTTGAACTGTCGCCTCCTTCCTTAATGACTCCTGACAAATACCCCGTCTTCCCGCCGTGCGTCTCCTGTTCACCACTGCACACAGCCGAGACAGCTTGGCACAGGACGCCGTGTGTCTTTTGAATAGGGAGCCATACTGCTGCTCTAACACCATTTGCCTTGTATTTTATGAAATGAACCAGCGGCTCGGAGATCAATAGGCCCCTGTGGTGAATGCGAACAACGCTATTGGGCCCTTATCAGGACCCCGCTGCCAATCTGTGGCAAGCGAAGCCTGCACCTTCCCTGGATACACCATTGGTCTTTGAAATTAAAGTTGACGCCTGTAATCCAGGGAAATGGTCCCTCTACTCTCGCTTAGCACCGGTTTAGTTTCACCCCAGCTGATGATAAAGCATGACAGAAATACAGAGCACTATCTTCTTGCTGGGGTTGATAGGTTCTGCCAGCTTATCAGGAAACAGGCAGCTAACCTTCTTGTGCCTGGCCCGTGGACAAAACTGAGGAGTCAATTTACAAAAGAAGCCATGCTGGGTGGCTTGTAAATAAAACCGTTCGTTCTCTTTGGAAGACAAAAAAAAAAAAAAGTAAAAAAAGAAAATAACCAATTTTATAACCCACCCAAAAGTGAGTAAATGTATAACACAGGAGGCTAAGCGCTAGTGATAGAGTGTATTCATGTAAATCCGCCCAAGCACAGCTGCAGGAAATTGACAGGGATCTACTGGAGCGCTTTGCCTGTAAAGGGTGGGATTTACATGCCTAACTAGGGCTTAACCACCCTCCCCCGAGTTTACCTGTTACTCTCTGGCCTCTGAGCGCACGTCTGGATGTGCTAAGGTTGCACTGCTTATTCTTAATGCCTTTTCATCCCCCCTCATATCTGTCAGTCTCAGAAATGAACTCATAAACTCCACCGGGGCTACTCAGTATTGCAAAAAAAAAAAAATTGGTTTGGCGTGACGGCACATCACGAGTTTTTGTTTGTTTCCTGCTCCGAAGGCCTCCGAACTTTCCACAAGCAGCCCCTCGGATCGGGTAAAACGGCAGGATGTGAGCGAATGAGGCTGCGAGGTGCTGCAGGATTGCTTTATGGGTAATTGAGATCACATTAATGCATGTGTTCCTCCCGAGGAGAAAGTGCAAGTCTTTTCCTTTTGGACAGGATGTGGCTTTGGGCAGTTAGGGATTGGTGGGCGTCGCTCCTGGGCTCCACAGCCCTCAGCTGAATCTCAGTCCCTGCAGGCAGATTGTGCAGACCGCTGATGGCAGTTTAGACTAAGCAGAAAAATTGTTTGGCTTTCTTTTTTTTTCTCTCTCCCTCCTATTTTTTTTCTTCTTTTTCCTGAAACTCACATCTGTACACGTAGAGCACGCAGCAATACCAAAGCAGTCTCAACAAAAACACTGCAATGTTTCCTCATTTGTTTTTTTCCTCTCCAGCTAAGATCCTCGCAAACGATTAAAACAAAAAAAAACAACACAAATAGCTCGCACCAGTTCTATTAATGCTGCCGTCCTATCACACAGGAACCGAGTGCAGATGGAAAGCGTTCTTTTTGGCCCCGTGTGTCCCAAACAATGATTTTCAGAACTGGAGCCGCCGCCAATAAAATTAATGGGAGACTTGCTGAGTCCATACAGGAAGTGAGCTTTTTAAATAAACACATTGTTTCCAAACTAATCCACACCCCTATTGTTTACAGACGGGGAACTGGGCTGGGTGCAGAACGGGCCGGTCCAACCCCCGATTAACCCGCCTCCCTCCCGCTCCTGTCAAGGCCACTCCATTTCTAAACAGAGGAGGAAAAAGATAAAAGTGTCACACAGGAGCTGGCTTTGATGTTCATACGTCGAGGCCTACTTGACTTCACACTTTATCACTCCTCACTTTTTTACGTAGAATGACTGAACAGCTTCTGTGCAAATGTCTGTATTTCTTAAAACTATTTTTCAGGAGGAGCAGCAGTTGAGATCTGTCACACTCGTCTGTGTGCTGCTGGCTGTAAAACACCATGCTGTAGATTCTCAGTCATCCTGAGAGCTTCCGTAGAAAGAAACCAGACTTCTTGAAGATGTTTAACCTCTGATGGGAACTGGAGGAGCCTCTTGGATGAGAGGTCAAACGTCTTCAGGATTCAAAAGGAAAACTGTGCCTGCTTTTTGGAAGCTTTAAAGATCCATCCAT
>NW_007577881.1:500004-508724 GCF_000690725.1 Stegastes partitus | reverse complement strand
ATCATTAGAACCCTGTTTTTTTTTCAGCTGTAAGGTTTATTCATTATTGAGCGATGCTGAAATGTTCAGTCTGTTTCGATTCATTCTTCTGAAATAAAAGCCAGAAGTCCTATTTTTAATTTCGATGAAGTCCAATATTGACCAAATCAGTACACAAGCGAACAGACTGATAATTACTTATCACGAACCGACCTTAATTTAACTTCTAAAACAAGCAAAAACAAAAAAAAAAAACATCCAGTGAACAGATCAACTAGCTTTAACTGCTTTCTCACTCCTGTAAATATTAACTTTATAAAACACAGGATGTCTTCTATTAGCATGCAGGGGCCCTTATGTAATGAATATACTTTGCATGATCAAATTATCAGCTCTGAATTCCAAATATCTGTGAATTACCAGAACCACTCTGTCAACCACTCTCACTTATCGCCTCCTGCATCGATTTTTGTTTCAAATCCTACCAGTCACTTATACTTCCATTTACATAATGTCCGATGAGAAAAATTTGTCCGACAGATTGTAATTCATATCTCCACTCTGCGCGCTCGCTGGCCCTAATACTTCAGTTAGCTACCTCACATTTACATTTCAATCAGTGATTATAGCCTCTCCTCCTCTCACCCCGCTGAAAGTAAATACGGGACTCGGCTATCTCGGACTGCATTCGGTTGGGACTGGAGGGACGGGCATGAATATTCTGTTTGGTACATATTTGCTGTTAAAGTGTCACATGCTGCAAGTGCATCCTTTAATAGCTCGCCGCTCTGTGTACCGCACAGCGTGGCTCTGAAACCGCCAGGAGCCTCAGACGTGCTAAAAATGTCTCATTCGGGCTTAAAGTGTCCACCAAATGCCATGTGACGTGTTCTCCCAGGCAGCTGTTTAGTGTCCGGCGCACTCGCTCCATCAGCGCCGATCATTTAGCTCTGTTTGTTTAGACACACATTGGAACTGTTGTCTTCACACTCGGCTTCATCTTCGCGGTGCGTTTCTGGAATATTAGCCGGGGCCCGAAAATGAAACTCCGTCGCACGAGCTTGGGCGCCTGCGTGTTTTCACGCCGCTGCGATGATTAAACACGTTGTCGGAGAAAAGGTCAAGCAAGTGGAACATTTTTTGTGTATTGTTGGTTTACCGTCCGACCGCAACTGTGAAACGAACGCTTGACATGTTTGTGCCTCGGTGTTTTTTTTCGCGTAGATGGCCGGGAGCGTAATAAAGGAACAAAGTGCCGTATGTTTTATAAAGCTGACACCCACACAGGCGGCCCGCTGCTGATGACAAATGTTGGGCTGCCTGTAGTGGCGGCGCACAGAAAGCAGGTTATATCTTCGCTGTGTTGGAAGCCTCCGTAGGAAAGTCTGCTGCGTTTTGGAAAAGCTCACTTCCATGTCCTCCACCGCTGGACGCCCGCTGTCTGTTGACTTCTCTGTCAGTGGTAACCCAATATCCAACTTAATGGGGAAAAGTCTGTCAGTTGATGAGTCATCATGAAGCTTACAATCATTACTTTTTAATTGCTCTCCGGGTGGAATGTTCTTTGTGTCAGGCCTGGCGCTGCAAGGTGAGCCGGGAACTGCAAAGCTCAAGAGGAGAATTGTTTGCGTGTTTTCTTGTTTGCTTGCTTTGGAACAGATCTGCAACTCATCTATCATGCAGCAAGGAGAAAAGAAAAAAAAAAAATACGATCACATCATAATAATCACACTTTGCCACAAACTGCTCTCCCTGGCCTTCTGTTTTCCAAGTCTGGTTACACACATGTTGGCTCCGCAGAATATTCAATAGACATTTATAGGAAATAAATTAAGAGATGAATGCAAACCATATGGCATTCAGAGGTTTATTTGTAAAGCCCCTGCATCAAAGCTTTTTCCAGATCACACCATATTAGCTATGTTTTTCCAGTCCAGCAAAATCAGGAAGGTAACCACAGACTTCCCTGATGGGAAACACATGAGCGGCAGTCCGCCGAGACGAGGAGCCTCATACATGGACAAGGCATCATCAGGGAGCATCAGTAAAAACAATTATTCCCTGCATATCTGGATGTCATATGTCACCCTGGGTTGACTTTAATAGGAGGGGAGAGCGAAGGAGCTGCGTCACTTCTTGGAGAAAGGCTTTCTAGCCTCTCCGTGACCCCCCCTGCTACATTCACACTTCTTTGCATGTGAGGCGGCCTGGATGCCTGTGTGGGGTGTGGGGCTTGAAGACAGACTGGGAAGCAAGCCAAGAGGAAACGGCAATGCCCAGGGTATACACTTCCACCCCTGCATGAGCACAAGACCCCCCCTCTTCTCCTGCTTCCCTCCCAAGCATTTCATATAGGCCAGACAAGTTTACGGTTTCGTGCATTTTAGTGTGACAGCAGCAGCCCTCCTGCATGTGACGGGCCCAACAGCAGCGGTCTGCCGACACCCGGGGTGGTTTCTCCTTCTTCGCTGTTGATCTTGGGCTCGCGCTGCACACACACGGAGGGCCTGCCAATGTCAGATGTGGAGCTCCGCACCGCCGAGAGTCCGCAGCTCTTTACCAGGAAGGTATTATTTTTTGCTGCGGAGACGCACATTTTCTGCGAGACGTCAAGCGCCAGCCCGGGCTGCGGTTACGTTTCCAGAGCTTCAAAGTCTAGAATCTGCATACGATGGAGGCTGCGGTAGTGTCAGTTCTCGTGCCATTTCACAATGCAGTCAACATGGTATGGGGTCAGCTCTCTCGCTCTCTCTCTCTTTTTCTGCATTACACACACACAGATAAACACACTATATGCTCGGAATGATCGCAGCCTGCTGTGCGCCATCGGGCAGTTTACCTCAGGACTGACAGAAAAGCACTTCCAGGAAAAGAAAAGCCAGGGATTCCTGCTGAGGGAAAATGCATCAAAGCGCCTGACTTAAGGCTATAATTAGCCGCCATGGTGTTTGAAATGTGGAAGAATGAAGTCTTTGGAGAAACTGAATTGTTTATTTATTTGTTGTTTTAATTTTCCCTCCAAATGAGCAAATTTCTCACACGCACTGAGCGAGCTCGGCCGCACTCAATTTGCCATTTGTCAGCGGTATTGTGTGTAGTTTTACGGGATGATTAAAACACACATGAGATGCCATGTTACAATAAGTGGCTTTATTTTATGTTCAGAGCAGAGAAGCTGCTTCATTTTTCACTGTCCTTCAGGTTTTGTGACGGAGGGGGGCGTCCTTTTGGCAGAGCGGAGGACCAGCTGTGGAGACGTACAGTCAGTCCATTCTCTAATGATGTATAAAATCCTAAACTAATACAAATGTTCGACCTGCCCTCCCACTGTCTCTCGTCTAGTAATCCGGCCAAACCAGCGCCCATGCTGCTGGCGTACGACGCGCCGCTGATGAAAACCATGGCCTTCAGAAGAACTTCAGAGTTGCCTTCCCCCAAGAGAGGAGGGAAAAAAAAGCTCTTGTATTCCGCTGACAGCTCTCTGCTCCACCAGCTTTTCTTGAATAAAACGCTTTATAGATATTTAAAATTTACTGATGTTTTCATGCACCGTGTGTGAGGAGGTTTTATATAAGGCATACTCAACAACCTGTTTGAAAAAAAAGTCCCGATTGTAAAATAACCTTTGGTGCCACGGATTCCATAAAAAGGAAAACATTACTAACAGCATGAACATTTTTATATGTATGAATGATATTTGCGCAAGTCAAACTGTTTCACAGCTCCGGTTTAATGTGGAACCGGGCTTTAACTAAACACTGCTGTCAGAGTGCACGGGGACCGCGGATCAGCCTCAGATGGAAGCGTTTCAGCTCCGAGCAATCACGGGCTCAGTTTACTCTGGCTACTCTGCACGTTGCACCTTTGCAGCACCTCATCAACACAACGAGAAACAGAGAAAGTCATTTTTTTGTGTTTGTTGGCAGCCGAGGAGCCGTCTCTCAATCTGGCTCAGGCTGGAAGCACGACTGTCGTTGACGGTCTGGCAAACATGCAACACCCCTGTCCAATTGCTATCTGTGGCTTCATCAGATCTTCACACCACCGACACCGGATCAAATAACCTCCAGCTCTAATTCTTTCTAGCACATGAAGTCGGCGCGGACTCGGTGGAACGCTGCAGAAAAGCCACCTCACCACATCTGAAAAAAACTGAAGATAACTGTAACTGTTACAGACCTAATTTGAAACAGGTACGCGCAAGCTGTTCGACAGGAAGAAGTGTTTATAAATTGCTTCGCTCGATAAGTCCAAGTGATTGGATCCATAAGGAGGGTAAATTTGTTTCTGTTTTTTCATCTACAAAGGCAGAAGGCAGTAGCAACTGGTTGCCTAGAGAGGCCTGCCAAGTCAAATGATATTCTTGGGTTTAGACCAACTATCCCTAAATATGGACAACAGATTCTTGGTTTTTAAAAAATAACACATTTATTTTATGCCACAGTGGAAGGAAAGATATGTGGAGACGATAAGAAGTTTTACATTTATTAACAGTAGAAAAACCACAAAAACACTCCAGATGACAAGAAGAGCTTTGTTGTGTCCAGACTGTATGCATGTTATCACAGTTTGAATCTGAATGATCCGCAGGAGAATTCGTTTCAACGTGAAGACATGCCAGCAATTTAGCACCCATTTATTTAGCATTTGTACCACCTAAACAATAGTGTCATGTCAGCTACATGACAAATTCATGAATACTGATTCAATCCTCATGTCAGCTTTCATTAGCTGCTCAAGTGAGCCTGCTATCACTCCTGGTAAAGCGACCAGACTGTGTATCTATCCAATGAACCGAATTTACACAACATTAAAGTCTAACCGCAAAAAAGAAAAGCAAGATTAATGAAGATTGAGGGATTATGTGCTTACAGATGTTTTTCAAACTCGGGCACAAAGCATTTATTTTGTTCCTCCTACAACTTATTGACTGACTTAAGACACAGCTGAAAGAAAAAAAAATCAATTTGTTCTCCAGTAAAACACGGTTGTCGGTACAAGCAGCTTATTATTGTCACAATAGCTACGCTGCATTGTCATGACTCCACCTGCTGGCCGTTGCAGTTAGGATGTGAGCATAAGAGGAATTATGGCGTCCATGTAGGGAGGAGGTCGGGGTGGATGGATCGGTCAACACAACATTGGACACGGCAGACTGTTGTTGTTTTTCGAATAATTCTGACCAACCCATTACCTCAACTGCACATAAACTTTTGCAACAACGACAACAAAAGCCTTCGATCTTAACACGAATGGCTGCCAATGGAACTGACATGTCATGCATTGATGTAAGCAGCGACATGCATGCAGAGTTTTGCAGCATTCCCTCCCATCAGATTCAACCAAATACATAAAAAATAAATACATTTCCAGACAACATTTCATCATTCAGCACAACGAGTCTAAACACACGGCCAAAGCAAGAGGTGGAATATCCTCATCTGGGTGAGTCAGCGAGGTGATCTCAATCCAGCTGAGCTGCATTCCTCGTGAAAAACAGACTAAAAGCAAGAAAGCAACAAATGTTTGTAGTTAAGGTGTGGAAAAGTATCACCAGGGAAAATACAAAGCATCTGCTGAAGTCTGTACGAGTCATTGACTGCAAAGGAATTTTCCACAAAATACCCAACTGCATGATTTTGTTTGACTTCGAGTGCATCTTTCTCTAAACTGTGAGGACGATGTGTTAAAAGGATTACGTCTCCCTTCGGTCTTGATGTGTTCATATTTAAACAAGGCGCTTTAAAGTCGTATCCTTGATGTTGTTTTGAACCAAATTTGCTGCAGCACAGAACCTGAAGACCAAATTGTTCTCTAATTCGAGTATTAATACAAATACTGATGCACTTCTAAGTGATCGCACATTTCCAGCACACACAGACATACATTAAAAGTACAGAAGAAAATGCAGTGTTTGTGATGCATAGTGGACTAAACAATGAACTTAAACTGGCTGCAGCTCTGGTTTACTTTTAGCCAGCTCTTAACCTTTGTTGGTAAGAATTATATACGAGTAGTTAGTTTGATTTTAGGGGAGAAAGCAGATTGTCCAGAGTTAGATCTATACTGTGTCGTCATTCAACATGCTCCTAGTTATGCGAAAAGAGGCTTTGGGGCCAAAATGCTGATACACTTGAGGATCAATTTGAAAAAAGCAAAAATGACTGAATCTCTAAAAACAAAGTGTGTTTTCAGGATGTGACAGCGATGCCACCAGACGGGCTTTTTCTCTGTCGCCTTCAGAGCTGTGACGATGTAAGGTGTCTAAGTGTTGACGGTGATGCTGGGCTGCACAAAATAATAAAAATGTAGGGTCTAAAATTCACCTCTAAGAGCTAGATATCATTCCTCTCCTTAATTTCTTTAATCTGTATCTTGATTTTGTTTATTTGTCCTCAAATCAAACACAATGGACAATGACTAAATGACGAGATGCCCTTGGCCATTAACATGAATTCTTAAATCAAGCAGCATTCTGTCTTTTTTTCTTTTTTCCTTCCACTATGCATCAAACACCACATTGTGTATGCTAGCTGCCATTTACCTCAGTGTCTTTTCCAGCATTTCATTCCCTCTATTTGAATATGAAAACATTTAAACTAGTATGTTCTTTCTTTTTTTTTTATTTTTTGTTTCCGGTGAATAATGTGACACTGAGTGCTCCTTGAGTTTCACTTGATATCGTCTCTCTTATTTGTTCTTTCATTTGACTCCACTTGAACATCATTTAAAAAAAAAAAAAAAACAAGCGCAGCAGAGACAGTTGATCCTCATCCTTACTTAAAACCCTCTCACATTAATCATCAGTTCATCAGATCACTTGTCTTTGTGTTCGCCTGCTCCAGTATCTCTTAGAACAGATGAGAGTCACCTCCAAATAATGTCTTCATCACACAAGTGCCGGAGCCCAGAAAAGCCTCACAATTTCCCCGTTTCTTTATCCAATGTCAACAGCTGACAGTCTTTCAAAGTCAAATCTAGTGTCAGTTTCAATAATTAAAGCTGTTTGTATTTCAAATAGAATATTACATTGACAAGAAAAAGTCATATGTGGAGCCAACACCATTGGATGGACAGCTTTACATCAATGATGGAAAAGAATAACTGCAGCAGGCCCACCCCCCACCTTTGAAACTGATTACATTTTATGATTAAAAGAAAAAAATAACAGAAAAGCTCCACTTAATATTGACATTTTTACCACAGTGGATTTTGGTTGCAAACAACACAGACGATTCTGTTATTGTTGTATTCTTTAGATCAAAGGAGGCTTTAATAAGGCCATTATAAATACATCTGAAAATTCACTCTGATATTCAGCAAACAAATCAATACAGGATGTGCACCGTTCATTGGTCTTTTATTGCAGCACTGTAGGCCGTCGCTGAGGTACCGCGGCATAATGAACAAAAACCGTGCAGGGCTCCTGTGCACCCGCTGTGTTCAAAGTCAGTCATATCCATACTTTATAATTGAAATAAAGGTAATTTCTCCAACCATTTGAGCTTCAGCTTACATTCTTACGGCGTTGCGTACGAGAAACAAGCAGCTATCAGGCGAGTTTATCAAGAATAAAAGGGGAAACTACGGTCATCACAAGAGACAAGTGAGAGGCTCAAGTGTCCTTCTTTGCTCTGCTGCTGCCGACTCAAACTGTTCGGGATCCGCCGACAGCAGCCGCGTTCTCCGTCGACTGACTGACATTTCAGGCGTAAAGGCCAGCGTGGCGCATTGTATTTATCTCCGCTGGTAGATTTCTTTATGATGTGCAATAAGGCATATATTTCCTCATCATTTATTAAACAGCTATGGTGAAGTGTATCGCTAAAATCTATATCCCTGTTACTGTCCTCGTTTGGAGCACGGTGATGCTTGATTAGGCCTCAACACCCCTTTCCTTCACCAGCAGCTTACTTTATTCCTCTGCAAAATTGATGAGCTGCAGGTCCCTCAGTGTAGGAGTCGAGCCTAAAAGCCCTGCCCCTCCCGGAGCCCAGGCCGGAGCGAGAGGGGAGGGTGACTCCGGTGCACCCAATGGGTGGCTGTGGCCAGCAAGAGGAGAGTCAACATGAGCTGCAAGCGGACAGAATATTCCTTAAACGCCTGCATGCATCAAAGTGAAAACTGCAGAATTGTTTGTTGTCCAAAGTATCCAAAGAAACTGAAACAAGGCAGGCAGGGTTTGGCGATGTAAGTAGGTGATTGCTCCTTTAACATGGTATAGTGTTGCACTCTTGGTTAGCAGGACTGCTTTTATGGCAGCAATGGATGTTGGCATCAATTTGAGGAAACACAGTTACTTGTCAGGTATTTATTTCGATGCATTAACCAGAAATGTGCTTTTCTGTGTGGTCTTGTACATGACCAGCTTTTCAAGTGATGTTCCAGAAACCACAACGTACTACGTCGTGTTTTTATAGATCTACTAGAAAAAAAAACCTTGGACTCCTTTCTGAGAGATCTCAGCAGGGACAAGGCATTTGTGAAGGACGCAGAATTATGTCCTCTGTGTTTTCCGACTTCACAGTTTAGCGGTTCACAGTTAAAATTATGAATTCACTATCGTTTAAATCGCACAACGTTTAGTCGAATCAAAAAAAACAAATTAAGTATTCAGTATTTCTCCACCAGAATGTTCCTCCTGGTTGTATAGAAAGAGCTTGAAATAGCATTTAGACCTTCATGTTAGGAAATCAAATGGTGGAGGACTTTTCACAAAGAAAAGTCATTTTGAGTTTTGG